>NW_021865532.1:0-872 GCF_006229205.1 Suricata suricatta | reverse complement strand
CTTTGTCGGCCAGTAAGGCTGATTCTCCCCCATATCTCAAGACTTTGAGTTTGGAGTTTGGTTTCACCAGTAAACCCTGAGTGTACTTCTGACTCATATGCTCCTGCGCAGGTCAGCAAGCGTGCTTTGTGTGCTCATGCAGAGACCAGGTCCTTCTGTCCCATGGCCTCCTCCTCCCGTGGGACCTAGTTGTCCCTGCAGCCAGTGACTGGGGTGGGAGAGGGCTGTGGAGGGTGGCCGGGACAGGGCCACATTCCTGGCAGCGAGAGGGCACTTGACGGCCTAGATTGCAAGGGGCGGGGAAGGAACGTCGTCCCCCCACGTGCTCTGAAGGGAAAGGACATGAGGGTGAAAGAGAGGCCATCTGGGCAGCCCCGGCTCATGCCACAGGGCAAGTAATGTGGGGAACCAGAATTGGGAATGGACTCTAGGCATTTAGGCCCCTGACCCTGACCTCTCTCTACTGATCCCAAGAAGCCTGGATGCAAAGAGCCAAGGAAAAGCCATTCTGTTGAGATCATAGTTTTTATTAACAAACTTAGTTGGTTCAAATACTAAGAAGGTGAGGGAGAGGCTTTGTTTCAGAAGTAGCTCTTGGGGCACCTGGGTGGCTCAGTGGGTGGGGCATCCGACTCTTGATCTTGGCTCAGGTCATGATCTTGTGGTTTGTGAGTTCAAGCCCCACGTTGGGCTCTGGGCTGATGGCTCGGAGTCTGCTTGGGATTCTCTCTTTCTCCCTCTGTCCCTCTCTTTTCACTGCCTTTCTCTCTCAAAAATAAATAAACTTTAAAAAAATAAAGTAGCCCTTAACTCTGTGAAGATGACTTACCTCTGAGGACAGGCACAGGCACCCGGCTCACGGGCCGAGCATT
>NW_021865531.1:0-872 GCF_006229205.1 Suricata suricatta | reverse complement strand
TCTCTCTCTCTCTCAAAAATAAAAACATTGAGAAAAGTTAAAAATAATCTTAATACACCTTAAAAATGGTATTGCATCAAAATTTAAGCCAAAATACTTATTCATATCAACACCTTCAATAAAATAATTATTGGGATGTGACTCATCTTTTCTCTTCATTATTTTGTACTGGTCCACAGAACATGTATTGAGGGCAGAGGTAGAACATGTTTGTGTGTCAGGTCTGGGAAAACCTGAGGGACAACCGAGGCATGGTACTTTATCTAAAATGTCATGCCAGTAACTTAAAACCTTTCAGGACCTTCCCATCATCTTCTTTCAGATGACTTGTCTTGAACCTTTCTTTTTCCATGATGTATTTTTAGAAACAGGAAGTTTATTTGAGTGTGAAACATGATTTTTCTCCAGTTTAGAAATAGGATAGTGGAGTGGAAATAATAAAATCTCTAAAGAGCTAACATTGAATTTCCTTTTTACCACTTCTTTGTTTGGAATACTGAGAAATGTATTAAACTTCTCAGATCTTCTTCTTTTTTTTTTTTTAAATCTACAGACTGGTAAAACTACGCTGTAGAATTTCCAGAAAAATGAATAAGGTGTTTAAAGCACTTGCTGCAAACATGGTTAGTCACTGCTGAATGCTTATTTTCTCCTTTGTGGAAGCTTTAACTTAACAAAATTGTGATAGGCTCCTAATTCCTCTTTAAAAATTTTTTTTTAATTTTATTTATTTTTGAGACAGAGAGAGACAGAGCACGAGTGGGGGAGGAGCAGAGAGAGAGAGGGAGAAACAGAGTCCGAAACAGGCTTCAGGCTCTGAGCTGTCAGCACAGAACCCAATGCGGGGCTTGAACCCACAAACTGTGAGATCA
>NW_021865530.1:0-872 GCF_006229205.1 Suricata suricatta | reverse complement strand
ATGGTGGCAGGCAGGTGCTGGTGCTGTGACTGACAAGTGGCTTTCTGCCAGGTGACTCACTGTGTGAGCCACGGTTGGATTCAGCCACCACTAAGAGGCTACATTGGCTGCCATGCATTAGCACAGCAATTTGGGGCTTACTGAAGCACTTGGCATGCTTTCTGATTCCCACACAGCGCTCTCCTCCTCCTCCACTGAAATTCCCAAGGCTAATCTCCTATGGCTCTCAGGTCTAATGGCAAAAAGTGCAGCATATCGCCATGGACCAACTCCCACTGGAAAATGAGCAGAGGAGCACGTTATTGGACTTGGATGTTATTTGAGAGTCCTGGAGGGCAGACACACCAAGGAATTTTTCAGGCCAATGGTGATTCCTTCCCCAAGTCTCATAGCTCATATGGTTCCCCAAGTCTCATATGGTTCCTGTAAGAACCTGTCATTTTTTACCTTAAGTTCCATTATTTCTGGGTATGATACAAAGAGCTTGGGTCTGGGAGACAGACTTAGGTCAAATCCCATCTGCCACTTTGCGGTAATGATAACCTAGGTAGATTATCCAACTTGGCTGGGTCTATATTCTTATCTGAAAAAAGAAATCTCCAGGGACGCCTGAGTGGCTCGGTCGACTGAGCGTCAGAGTTCAGCTCAGTGCATGATCTTGCAGTTCATGAGTTCGAGCCCTGTGTTGGGCTCTGAGCTGACAGCTCAGAGCCTGGAGCCTACTTTAGATTCTGTGTTTCCCTCTCTGCCTCTTCCCCATCTCTCTTTCCCTCCCTCCATTTCTCTTTCTCAAAAATAAATAAAAACATTGACAAAACAAATCTCCATGAGTTAACACATAAAACGTATCGAGATCTGTCATTGTGCAGAGA
>NW_021865529.1:0-872 GCF_006229205.1 Suricata suricatta | reverse complement strand
AACGTATGGGAAAAGAAAAGATAATGTTCTGGAGATCTCAATTTTTGCAGGGAATGCTATATTGGGAATATTCAAAGGAGAAAGCTGAAAGGAGTGTCATCACTTTCAAATGTATTTCACATTATTTAAAATAGTTTCCTTATTAACTATGTATTACATCACATAAAAGAATTGTATTTGATACAATTTGATTATTCTTCTTCCTAACTTTTTGAGTAATGATTGTCCAAATATTGTTATTCACTTTTGTTAATGTTAATATTAGTAAAATTGTCTTATATTCACTTTATATGATAAAATTAAAATATGTATGATACATATGCATGACAGTAGCATGATACACTCTCTGAAATCCTTGGAGAAAAACTCTTAGGAGGTACATTTTGTTATTCCTAATTGCTAGATGAGATAACCATGGCTCAGAGATTCAGTGATCATCAGCTCAAGGTCAAAAGCATTGTCAATGAAGGAGACAGGAGTAAAGCTGTTGTTTTATCAAAGGCCACATTCTATCTACCATATCATAAAATCTTTTTAATGATAAGGTTTTTACATTCCTTTTTATTTGTTTGTTTGTTTGTTTTTGAGAGAGACAAAGACAGACCGAGAGAGAGCACAAGCAGGGGAAGGGCAGAGAGAGAGAGAGGAAGACACAGAATCCAAAGCAGTCTCCAGTCTCAGAGCTGTCAGCACAGAGCCTGATGTGTGGCTCGAATTCATGAACCATGAGATCATGACCTAAATAGAAGTTGGATGCTTACTTGACTGAGCCACCCAGGTCCCCCAAGTTTTCTTTATTATTATAGATAAATAGGCATAAGTAAGATGAATGTATCAAAAAGAATCATAGTGGTTAAAGTTTTAGCCTTTTT
>NW_021865528.1:0-872 GCF_006229205.1 Suricata suricatta | reverse complement strand
TCTCTCTCTCTCTCTCTCTCAAATATATAAACTTTTAAAAATGAGAGAAAGATAGAGCTGTGCCTCCACCCGACCCCCCCAGATGGAGAGCTTGCTTGCTGCTGGGGCCTGGACAAATCATTCCTCTCTGTTCCTCAGTTCTCCCACCTATAAGAGAAAGTTCGTGAGTTGTATGATCAGCCCAGGAATCCTATGAATTCTATAAGCAGAAGAACATCCTTACCTTTTCTCATTCTTCCCATGCCACTTTCAGTCTATCGCAATGCCTATTGATGCTACCTTCAAAATAGTCAAGGCATGGTTGCGTTGACACCTGTTGGTTTGTATTACACATGCTCAACTAAGAGTAATGGCCAAAGAGAGGACCGAGTCCAGGCAAATGCATTCCATCTGACCTCCTCTCACTTCCTCTGTCTGTCACTGTTACTGTCACTGCCCTGAGTCAATATCACCTCTCATCTGGATCAATGCAATGTCCTCTGTTTCTGTCTCCCATTCCCAAGAGCAGGTAAGAGTGAGTCTATTCTTTAGGAGCACTGCATGCCTCTGTTCTGAATACTACAATGGCTCCCCATTGCACATAAGCACCCCTACCTCCCCACACCTTGTGTTTGGTTACACACCCCCCATACACTTCTCTCTGGCCACAGTGGTCTACTTGCCATTCTTCTGACACTCTTGACATGGCCCATGATCTCTGCCCCAGCAGAACTCCCTGCCAGAAGGGCATTTGCTCTGGTTTTGCTCTGCCAATGTTCTAGTCTCCTTCAAGCCTTTGCTCAAATTTCCTCTTCTTGGTGAAGTCTGCTCTGACCACACCAGAGAACTCCACAAACCGTCCATATGCCCTTGATCCTCCTGATCACCTGATA
>NW_021865527.1:0-872 GCF_006229205.1 Suricata suricatta | reverse complement strand
TCTCACGACCCTGAGATCACCACCTGACCCAAAATCAAGAGTCAAATGACGGAGCCACCCAGGCACCCCCCTGCATGACTTTTAAATCCCACTTTTGCACGTGATAAATTCCAATAAGAATTTGGGTCCAATTTGGGTTTTCCAGACAAGCCCATTGATCTCCCTGTTAATTTACTCAACAATGGTATATGTATGTGCCAGGTACTGTCCTACGCAGGCATTAGTAACATTTTAAAATGTTAGAGCTTAGGAAATAGATTTTACCATCTATCTTATTTTTCTTATTCTTTTTAGACTTTCCCAGGCTCTTCTTATTTGCTTAGTTTCCGTTTGAACTTTAGAATCAGTTTGATAGTTCCAAAATAAATTATCTTGGTGTTTTTATTGGGATTACACCGAATTTACAGATTAATTTAGGGAGAACCGACATCTTTGTCATGCCGAAATCTTCTGAACAAGAGCATAGTATGTGTGTGTGTGTGTCTCTCAATAGTGTTTTACTTTTCTTCATATAAATTGTTCACATGTTCTGTATATTTTACCTTTTTAAATTTTTTTCCTTCTAACTGGCTATATAAAAGCTTTTATGACTTTTGAATTTTCTCATTGTTTCTAATAGTTGTTCATCAGATAATCTTGCTCTTTCTGGTAAGCAATCATACCATCAGCAAAGAATGATGCTTTTACTTCACTTTTTCCAATTTTTATTTTTACTTATTTTGTTATCGCTTATATTGGCTAAATAACAGTGGTGAAAAAGAAGACCCTTAACTTATTCCTGATATTAATGGCAATGCTAGTCTAATATAAGCTTCTTTGTCATAGCTAGAAGCGGAAGTGTCCATTCAGAAGTTTTTAATCATAAAAATCTG
>NW_021865526.1:0-1747 GCF_006229205.1 Suricata suricatta | reverse complement strand
CCTAGCCAGCAAAGAAATTGAATCAGTAATCAAAATCTCCCAACAGGGGCAGCTGGGTGGCTGTCAGTTGAACATCTAACTCCTGGTTTTGGCTCAGGTTTGAGTGCTGAGTCAGGGTCCATGCTGGTTGTGACGCCTGCTTAAGATTCTCTGTCCCTCCCTCTATTGCTCATGTGCTCTCTCTCCCTCTGTCTCTGTCTCTCTCTCAAGAGAAAAAAATCTTCCAAAAAACAAAAGTCCAGGGCCAGCTGGCTTCCCAGGGGAATTCTAGCAGACATTTAAAGGAGAGTTAATAGCTATTCTTCTCAGACTGTTCCAAAAAATAGAAATGGAAGGAAAACTTCCAAACTCATTCTATGAGGCCAGCATTACCTTGATTCCAAAACCAGACAGAGATCCCACTAAAAAGGAAAACTACAGGCTAACATCCCTGATGAAACTGGATGCAAAAATTCTCAACAAGATACTAGTGAATCTAACTCAACAGTACATTAAAAAATTATTCACCATGATCAAGTGAGATTTATTCCTGGGCTGCAGGGCTGGTTCAATATTTGCAAATCAATCAATGTGATACACCACATTAATAAAAGAATGGTTAAGAACCATATGATCCTCTCAATAGATACAGAAAAAGCATTTGACAAAATACAGTATCAATTCTTTTTTTTAATCTTTTCTAATGCATATTTATTTTGAGAGAGAGAGAGAGAGACCGAGAAAGCAAGTGGAGAGGGGGCAGAGAGAGGGAGAGAGAGAATCCCAAGCAGCTCAGTGCTGCCAGCACAGACCCTGACACAGGGCTCAGTCTCACAAACCATGAGATCATGACCTGAGTCAATATCTGAGTCGGACACTTAAATAACTGAGCCACCCAGATGCCCCCTTTTTATATTTTTAAAAAATGTTTGTTTATTTATTTATTTTGAGAGACGGAGAATATGAGTGTGGTAGGGGCAGAGAGAGGGAGGGGGAGAATCCCAAACAGGGTCGACACTGTCAGCAGAGCCATCCTTCTTGGCAAGGAAGAAGTCAGACTTTCACTATTTACAGATGACATGATACTCTATGTAGAAAACCTGAAAATGCCACCAAAACATTGCTAGAACTAATACATGAATTCAGTAAAGTTGCAGGATATAAAATCAATGTACAGAAATCTGTTGCACTTTTCTACACCAATAATGAAGCAGTAGAAAGAGAAATCAAGGAATTGATCCCATTTACAATTGCACCAAAAACCATAAGATACTTAGGAATAAACCTAATCAAAGAGATAAAAGATGTGTACTCTGGAAACTATAGAAAACTTATTAAAGAAATTCAAGAAGACTCAAAGAAATGGAAAGACATTCCATGCTTATGGATTGGAAGAACAAACATTGTTAAAATGTCTATACTACCTGAAGCAATCTACACATTTGATGCAACCCCTGTCAAAACAACACCAGCATTTTTCACATAACTAGAATAAACAATCCTGAAATTTGAATGGAACAACAAAAGACCCTGAATAGCTAAAGAAATCTTGAAAAAGAAAAGTTGGAGGCATCATGATTGCAGACTCCACGCTATATTACAAAGCTGTAGTGATGAAGACAGCACAGTACTGGGCCAAAAACAGACACATAAGTAAATGGGACAAAATAGGAAACCCAGCAATGTACCCACAACTATATGGTCCACTAATCTTTGACAAAACAGGAAAGAATATCCAATGTAAAAAAGATAGTCTCTTCAGCAAATG
>NW_021865525.1:0-872 GCF_006229205.1 Suricata suricatta | reverse complement strand
CCTCTCCGAGGTTCCCCGTGGGGCTCGCACCCCTGGCTGGTGGCACGTCAGAAACGCCTGGCTTCCCGGGAAGGGCACATGTTGTCTCTTGGACAGTTGCTTGAACCGAACAAAGGTTCAGAGTTTCCTGGGCGTTGAGTCCCTTTCCCTGGCAGGCACAGCACACCTGGCCTTGTCACCCCCTCTGGACACCTGGCCCAGGACAGGTGACAGGCCTCTGCTCAGCCTTGTGGCTCTCTCTGCAGCCGAGGGGACTTTTCTGGGGCTCGGGCCCCCACCTTCCTGCAGCCTCAGGGCTGGTGCACAGGGCGGGGCTCCCCTGGTGTGGAGGAGCTGTGGCCCGTCCCCGGGACCTCGTGCTCCTCCCCTGGGTCAGGGCCCAGGTGTCTCAGTTACTCCGCGCTGTGAGCACAGTGCTGTCCTGCTCTGGAAGACCCCGGCCCACCCTCCGGGACCTGGCCCCAACCCAGCAAAGCTCAAGCTGCAGCCACCCCCCCCAGGAGGCGGCCCCTGACCTGCCCCTCGTCTTCGGGGCGAGGTCCCGTGCTGTGTCCGCTGGGAGGCCTGCCCGCCTGGACGCACTGTCCGGGTTCCCCTCCCTCCCACCTCCATGTGCGCCCCCGCTCGGGTGTGGGGTGAGCCTGCACGCGGCCCGGCAGAGCCCCAGAGCCGGCCCAGGTGGGGTGGCCCCTCGGGCAGGGGACCTGCACAGACACGGTGGCCTTAGCCCTCCGAGCTCCCCCCGCCCTTCCTGCGTTTCCAGGGTTTGGGGCAACAGCGTGTGCACAGCCGCAGCCCCTCCCGCAGCCCCGCAGTCCGGCCCTGCCTCCTCCCTGCCCGGGGCTTCTCACCAGTGCCCTCACCCCACCTTC
>NW_021865524.1:0-872 GCF_006229205.1 Suricata suricatta | reverse complement strand
TAATGTAAAGTCTTTTTTCTGTTCCAGAATCCCATCTATGACACCACAGTGCATTTACCAGTTATATCTCCTTAGATTTCTCTTGTTTGTGAGTTTCTTTGTTTTTGATGACCTTACAGTTATCTTTATCTCTTTTCTTTTTTTATTTTATTTATTTATTTTTTTAATAGTTTACTGTCAAATTGGTTTCCATACAACACCCAGTGCTCTTCCCCACAAATGCTCTCCTCCATTACCACCACCTCTTTCCCCCCTCAATTCCCCCTTCAACCCTCAGTTTATTTTCAGTATTCAATAGTCTCTCAGGTTTTGCGTCCCTCTCTCTCCCCAACTCTCTTTCCTTCTTCCCCTCCCCATGGTCCTCCATTAGGTTTCTCCTGTTCTCCTGTTAGACTTATGAGTGCAAACATATGGTATCTGTTCTTCTCCGTCTGACTTATTTCTCTTAGCATGACACCCTCGAAGTCCATCCAAATGGCCAGATTTCATTCTTTCTCATTGCCATGTAATACTCCATTTTAATTATATACCACATCTTTTTGATCCATTCATCAGGTGATGGACATTTAGGCTTTTTCCATGATTTGCCTATTGTTGACAGTGTTGCTATGAACATTGGGGTAAATGTGCCCCTATGCATCAGCACTTCTTTATCCCTTGGGTAAATCCCTAGCAGTGCTATTGCTGGGTCATAGGGGAGTTCTATGGATAGTTTTTTGAGGAACCTCCACACTGTTTTCCAGAGTGGCTGCACCAGTTTACATTCCCACCAACAGTGTAGGAGGGTGCCTGTCTCTCCACACCCTCGCCAACATCTATAGTCTCTTGATTTGTTCATTATAGCCACTCTGACTGGCATGAGGTGGTATCTC
>NW_021865523.1:0-872 GCF_006229205.1 Suricata suricatta | reverse complement strand
TGTATGATTTATCTTGAATGTATCATAGATAAGCTGCTATATGACGATTGCCACTTCAGATGGCTGTGAAATTGGGTGATTGACTAGTTGTTACTTAACCTTCTAATTTCTGTATAAGTCTAATTACATGAAACAGAAGTTGGTGTTTTGATTTTTTACTTTGCTTTTCTGTTATGAGTGTCATTGCAACTACTGTATTGTAAATGATGGAAAATAATTGCATATGTTAAAAAAATATGAAACTTTATAAAATAAAATAAATAAAAATTTTTAAATAAAAAAAAGAAATTATTATTGCTTTTATGATGATCATTATATACAGTAGGGAAAAATCCTAAATATCTTAATTTTTATCTTTATTCCTAGTGTGGTCAGATATGTGTGTGTGTGTGTGTGTGTGTGTGTGTGTGTGTGTGTATATATATACACATATATACACATATATACATACACATATATATACACATATATACACACAGATATATACATGTATATATATGTACTTTGTATATATATATATCTATATCTCTATATATAGATATATATCTGTGTGTGTATTTTTGTGGCCTACGATCAGTTGCTTTCATAAACACATGAATTAAAAAGTATATAATTTTCTTGAAAAATAAATAACAAGATTATCATAATATACAGTTAATGTATCAATTAGAAGACAAGTCTTGGCATGTGGATCTCATTATGTAATTAATGTAGTTGCTATTTTCTAGAAAAATCAGCACTTTGACAGAATGTCTGGTTTCATTTGCCTTACAAATTTGGAGAAATCACTGGCAGTCTTAGGATGTGAACTGCTATAATATCACTCTTGTTACCATGCACGTACCAGAGGCCCAGGAGGCCCTGGAAGACCA
>NW_021865522.1:0-872 GCF_006229205.1 Suricata suricatta | reverse complement strand
GCCAACATGGTGACCGGGCAAGCCCAGCCCCGCCACACGAACGCTGACAGTTCTGTCCCCGGGCCAGGCCGCTCCCGGAGACGGAGACGCTGCGCTGGGCACTGCACCCGGCCAGGGGGAGCCAAGCCCGGGCCGAGCAGAGACGCTACGCTGCGCACGCCTGGGGCTCGTCCTGCCCAAGAGACACCCTGGTCTAACCTCAGCTGCGAGCCAAACCGGATGCTGTCCCCAGACGGTCTGCGTAAAAGCGGCAGTCTTAAATCTGGGAACGTCTATGGCACTGGGTCTGACACCCCACCCGGTGCCGGAGCCCCTGCGCAACCGCTGGGCAAGTCACCCAGCCCCCGAGGGGCCCCAAGGGGGCAGACCACGCCCTCCTGAGCCCACCTCTCTCACTGCACTGCACTCCCTCACTCCGACTGTGGGGCTGGGGGCTTCGGCTCAGATCACCACGCCCACTCCCCACCCCCGCCCCATGACCCAGGAGCCGCACCAGAAGACAGAACTGCAGTAGAGGTGGAGCGATGCCCCCAACCCCCAGAGGCCCACGGCCGAGTCCCGGGGCCCAGAGCCTGGCCTTCTACCTGGCTGTCGCGACTACACTCACCGCTCGCTGCGCAGAGACTGTCCAGACTGTGTGGGAAAGCCCAGTGTCACCACGGGGAAGCCAGGGCTCCAGGAGAGCTGACCTCACAGGCAGAGGTCAGGGGACACCCCACAGACAGCACAGGGCCGGGAGCCCCCAAGGGGACCAGACAGGCAGAGGTCGGGGGGGCACCCCGCAGACAGCACAGGGCTAGGAGCCCCCCAAGGTGACCACGCAGAGGTCAGGGGGGGCCCCGCAGACAGCACAGGGCCAGGAGCCCCCAAGG
>NW_021865521.1:0-872 GCF_006229205.1 Suricata suricatta | reverse complement strand
GTTATAACCTTACTAAAAGTGAAGTAGCTGGGGTGCCTGGGTGGCTCAGTCCATTTAGCGCCGGACTGCTGATTTTGGCTCAGATCACAGTCTCCCAGTTGGTGGGCTCCAGCCCCTCCTCGGGCTCTGCGCTGACAGTGCAGAACTTGCTAGGGATTTTCTCTCCCTCCACCCTTCCTCCTGCTCTCTCTTAAATTAAATAAACTTAACAAAATAAAATAAAACGAAGGATCTGCTCTCTCTCCTGGGCTATTCACTCTAGAAGCCATGATCAGTTTGGCCACAGTTCCTATTGTCTTGGCCACCCATTCACAAATTGTAGCTAAAGACCTTCCCTGTGTGTCAGGTGCTGGAAACACCACAGCCAACACCCTAGCTACCGGTCTGGTCTCCAGAGGGGGCACTCCAGACAGATGCTGCATTTTCAACTCCCTTTACAAGGCAGCATGCTTATTGATTTTGGTTTTTTAATTTGGGGGCTGTGCTGAGGGAAGGGAAACAAGGGGTGGGTGGGAACACCTCCCTGGGACCCTCAGAGCCAGGGTGGTTTCAACGCAATGCAAGGAGAGCTGCAGTGGGGTCAGCACAGAAAGTTCTGCCCGCCCGATCTGTCCTCCTGACTCCGGTCTCCACCGCCTGGGCAGTGCCCGGGTCCACTGCAATCCTGACAGCGTGGGCATCGCCAGCAATCAGGACCGGAGGCTCGTCTCTGCCCCAGGCTCTTATCCCAGTGCTCCCCTCCCAGCAGAACCCAACCCGTTTCCTCTGCACTCAGAGAAAAAAAAAGCCTTGCCTGCAGGCAGATAATGGTCTGCTGAGAAGTTCCACCTTTCAGGAATTTGGAGGGGAGGAGTTCCTTTTCCGGAGGCCAC
>NW_021865520.1:0-872 GCF_006229205.1 Suricata suricatta | reverse complement strand
TCTCTCTCTCTCTCTCTCTCAAATATATAAACTTTTAAAAATGAGAGAAAGATAGAGCTGTGCCTCCACCCGACCCCCCCAGATGGAGAGCTTGCTCGCTGCTGGGGCCTGGACAAATCATTCCTCTCTGTTCCTCAGTTCTCCCACCTATAAGAGAAAGTTCGTGAGTTGTATGATCAGCCCAGGAATCCTATGAATTCTATAAGCAGAAGAACATCCTTACCTTTTCTCATTCTTCCCATGCCACTTTCAGTCTATCGCAATGCCTATTGATGCTACCTTCAAAATAGTCAAGGCATGGTTGCGTTGACACCTGTTGGTTTGTATAGCACATGCTCAACTAAGAGTAATGGCCAAAGAGAGGACCGAGTCCAGGCAAATGCATTCCATCTGACCTCCTCTCACTTCCTCTGTCTGTCACTGTTACTGTCACTGCCCTGAGTCAATATCACCTCTCATCTGGATCAATGCAATGTCCTCTGTTTCTGTCTCCCATTCCCAAGAGCAGGTAAGAGTGAGTCTATTCTTTAGGAGCACTGCATGCCTCTGTTCTGAATACTACAATGGCTCCCCATTGCACATAAGCACCCCTACCTCCCCACACCTTGTGTTTGGTTACACACCCCCCATACACTTCTCTCTGGCCACAGTGGTCTACTTGCCATTCTTCTGACACTCTTGACATGGCCCATGATCTCTGCCCCGGCAGAACTCCCTGCCAGAAGGGCATTTGCTCTGGTTTTGCTCTGCCAATGTTCTAGTCTCCTTCAAGCCTTTGCTCAAATTTCCTCTTCTTGGTGAAGTCTGCTCTGACCACACCAGAGAACTCCACAAACCGTCCATATGCCCTTGATCCTCCTGATCACCTGATA
>NW_021865519.1:0-872 GCF_006229205.1 Suricata suricatta | reverse complement strand
CAAGAAGGTCAGTGTGATTGGAGCTGCGGGAGAGAGGAGAAAGGCCTCCTGAGGCGATTAGAAAGGTAGCCAGGTGGTTTTGGGTGGTGTGAGTCCTGGAATTTGCTGTGCAGGAGCCGAGAAGCCTTTTCCGAGTTTTGAGGAGAGGAATGTCTGGCTCTGACTTTAGCTTTGGAGGCGGAATCTTGGATGCACGTGGAAAGTAGACCACAGATGGCTAAGCTGGGAGTGGCCCGCCAGATAGGAAACCACATGGTCCCAATGAGGAAACCACAGGAGCTGGTGGCTGAGCCCAGGGCTGTGGCTCTGAAACAGAGGGCAAGTACTCAGAGTTTGGATGAATTCTGAAGGCGAGGCCAACGAGAGTAGCTGGTGGAAGGGGCGCCTGGGTGGCTCAGTCGGTTAAGTGTCTGACACTCAGGTCATGATCTCAAGGTTCGTGGGATCAAGCCCGACGTTGGGCTCTGTTTGAACAGTGCAGAGCCTTCTTGGGATTCTCTCTCCTTCTCTCTGCCCCTTCTCTCTCTCTCTCTGTCTCTTGTTCTCTCTCTCAAAATAAATAAATAAACATAAAAAATTAGCTGATGGAAGTGGGATATGGAGAGTGGGGGATGGGCCCTTGACTCTGAAGGTTAATTTGATATGTAATATGACTCGGCCGTGGGAGCCCCAGCATCCGTCCGTGATGTTGGTTCTGGGTGAGCTTACCGTTTGAGCTGATAGACTAAGTAAAGCAGATTTCTCTCTCCAATGTGGGTGGGCCTTGTCCAATCAGTTGAAGGCATGAAAAGAACAAACAGGAGGAGTGAGGCAGAATTCACTGTCTCTGCCCAACTGTCTTTGAGCTGGGACATCAGTTTCCTCCAGCCTTC
>NW_021865518.1:0-872 GCF_006229205.1 Suricata suricatta | reverse complement strand
TTTTTGTTTTGAAAAGCTTTTACTGCTTATTTAAGGAAGATAGATAAAATTCTTGGAGAGTATATATGTGAACCAGAGATAATCTCTGGATGAAGGGACTTGGGTGGCAGCTGTAGGAATAAGGGATAGATAAAAATTGGTCATGAAAATAAACCCTCAGAAACAGTAGCAATATTATGCACCAAGTAAGAAAGTAAACGAAGTGTCTGTGTTTAGCTAGGCACCTATGTGCCTTGTAGGGATATAAAGATGATGAAGAAATAGTTCTTGCCTGAATCTAGGTGGATGTGGAATACATTTATATAAACAGGCCACCATAGGAACAACTAAGTGTAGAAACAGGATTCAACTAAGCTCAGGAGGACTTCCTAGAGGAAATAATGTCTAGCATGTATTTTTAATAACTCACCTCTGATATTTAAAATGTGTATTAGCTTGCTAGGGCTGCGATAGCAAAATACAATAGACTGGGTGGCTTAACCAACAGCAATTAATTTCCGCACAGTTCTGGAAACTAGAACCCAAGATCAAGATCTCTGAAGTTTTGGCCTCCTTCCTTGACTTTCAGATAGTTTCCTACTTGCTGTGTCCTCAGGAGGTCTTTTCTCTGTGCACTCCTGTCCCTGATGTCTCTCTGTGTGTCTAATTTCCTCTTACAAGGACGCTAATCAGATTGGATTAGGGCCCACCCCTATGATGTCACTTAACCTTCATTACCTTTTAAGAGACACTATCTCCATTTAAACATAACCACCCCCACCACCAAAAAAAAGAAGAGGAAAAAAAAAAGTAAAGAAAATAATAAGGGAAAAGCCCAAGACACACTTCCTATGGGAAAAAAAAAAAAAACCAGCATGTAATTTCTGTCCTTG
>NW_021865517.1:0-872 GCF_006229205.1 Suricata suricatta | reverse complement strand
AAGCCCCGCATCAGGCTCTGTGCTGACAGTTCAGACCCTGGAGCCTGCTTCGGATTCTGTGTCTCCCTCTCTCTCTTGCCCCTCTCCTGCTTGTGTTCTGTCTCTCAAAAATAAATAAATGTTTTTTTTAAAAAAAAAAGACATTGTTTGAAACAAAATTGGCAAACTTTGAACAAGAACTTTTATTAGATAATTCTATCATATCAATATTCGATACCCTAAATTTGGTCATATTGTTGTGATTATGAAAGAGTGTCATTGTTCTTAGGAAATACTCCTGAAATACTGAGTAATAAGATCATAAAATTGCAAATGATTCAGAAAAAAAATAGTAAAATATTACTATTCATTCATATTTTATGTGTAAGAGAGGGGAGATAATATAAATGTGGCAAAATATTAACAATTGAAAACTATGGGTGGGGAATAAATGGGTGTTCATTGTAGTATTTCTTGAATTTTTCCTGAACATTTTCTGTGGTTTAAATTTTTCAGTTAAAAGTTTAAAAAAAAAGCATGCTTATCTGGAAAAATGCAATGGCATCATGTTAAATTAAAAAAACATGCAAGCTAGATAATCGTGTATTCAGTGTGATCTTAATAAGGTTGGAAAGATCCCCCCACATAGAAGACCAGGCTGGGAGGAAAATACTGAGACATTAATATCTACACTTGGTGGGTGAACTGGACTGGGAATGCTTTTATGCTTCCATTTTTCTACATTTTCTTCACATTTTTAATAACCATCTATCACTTTTATAATGAAAAAAAAAAACTTAAAAAAAAAAAAACTACCAAGCACCATGGGAAAAAACAAAGGCATTTTTCCTCTACCTCCTCAACTCTGAGCCGGAAGCCAAAATCCAGAGCAA
>NW_021865516.1:0-872 GCF_006229205.1 Suricata suricatta | reverse complement strand
TTTGCAATCAGCCCAATGCTAGTCTCATAAAATGAGTTTGGAAGTGCTCCTGCCTTTTTAATTTTTTTGAAGGGTTTGACAAAGATTGGTATTTTTCTTTAAATGTTTGACAAAACACCTGTGAAACCATCTGGTCCAAAGCTTTTTTTGGGAGATTTTTGATTACTGATTCAATTTCCTCAATTATTATTGGTCTGCTTACATTTTGTATTTCTTCATCATTTAATCTCAGTAGGCTGCATGTTTTGAGAAATCCAGTGATTTCTTCTAGGCTATTCAATGTATTGGGGTGTAAGTATTGGGTTATCAGTTGTAATGTCTCTTATTTCAGTTGTGATTTGAGTCTTCTTTTTTCTTAGTGTAGCTAAAGGTTTGTTAATTTTATTTTTGTGAAAACTCAGTTCTTAGTTAAATTCATCTTTTCTGTTCGTTCTCTTGTCCCTATTTATCTCTCCTCTCATCATTGTTTTTCCTTCCTTCTGCTAACATCGGGTTTAGTTTACTCAGCTTTTTCAAGTTCTTTAAGTTGTAAATTTGGGTTGGTTATTTGAGATCTTTCTCTTTTTTATTAATGTAGGCATTCATCACTATAAACTTCCCTGTTGGAACTGTTTTTGCTGCATCCCTAAGTATAGGTATTGTGTTTCCATTTTCATTCGTCTCGTATTTTTTAATTTCTTCTTTGAAGTCAGGAGTGTGCTGTCAAAATCCTAGCTTTCCTCCTGTTACTGATTTCTAATTTCCCAACTCTATAGTCAGAAAAGATATTTGATAGGGTTTTATTTTATTTATTTTTTTGTTGCCGAATACAGTTTATTCAGAAAATATGATGGTGATTCCCGAATCTGGTCAGTCCAGGACCAAGAAGCTGC
>NW_021865515.1:0-1747 GCF_006229205.1 Suricata suricatta | reverse complement strand
GATGCCGTGCTGGGTACCTCAGGAACGTGCATGTGAGTTAACCTCACACTTTAGGGCTTGAAAATAGGTGTCCCATATTCCCCCCAGAATATAGATGCCATGCCCTGCCTTTCTGTTTCTTTTTCTTCCATAGCATTAATGTGTAAAAGAGGAGCTAAATGTGATTTGGAAGAATATACAAATGCATGAACTGAAGCCTGAGGAAATTCTCATTGTTGACTAAGAAGCAAATTGGCATGTGACAACCAGGAGAAATTCAAATTTAATAGTACATAAATGGACACTCCACAAACACAGGACACTTCCAAAGAGAGAATAAGGTGTATATGGGTTTGAAGAGGAGAGAAGGAGGAAGAGAAGGACATGGAGGAGAAGAAAAAAGGAAGGAATAAGGAGGAGGAAAGAATCAGAAGTCTGGGGCCTCCAAGGGAAGAAATGTAATTCACAAGGTGATGAAAAGTAAAAATTTGATAAGCAAATATTGTCTGCACATCTCTAGAACAGGAGGCCATGGAAAACTTTGTTGACATGGTCCTCACTGGATTCCCTATGTTGACCATACCTAGGGTTATATCATAATGTAGTCACGTATGCTGACTGCTCTCATCCTGGGGCAGCCTTTCTATGTATATTATTTTTTAGACAGGGAGGTGAAAGGTAAACATTTTTTTCTGAATCTGCTTAATTTTAATCTGCCAAGGGGTCCACTGTAGAGGAGCTTGACTGGGGCTCATACAAACTGGAGGCTTAATTTTGAACGCGTATTAACTCTACATAATCTTTCTGCCAAGCGTCGGACCACCATAGAAGAGCTTGAGGGAGGCTCCTACAAACTGGAGGTGATTGTGTTGAATTAAATAAGAATCACACAGAAAAAATACTACTGTATGAAATCACATGGGATGTAAAGTAAGTCAAAGTCGGGGCCATGGGTGTTTCATTCGGCTACGTGCCAACTTTGGTTCAGGTCATGACCTTGTGGTTCATGAATGTGAGCCCCGTATTGGGCTCCCACGCTTACGTTGCAGGGCCCACTTGGGATTCTCGCTATTTCCTCTCCTTGCTCCTGTCTCCCTCATGCCTTCTCTATTTTACAAAATAAACACTTTCAAAAAGTTAAAGTGACAATTCTCAAAGTATGGATTAGAATATTGCCAGCAACTGAGGGTGACGGAAATGTTGAGATGATGATGGCATCTCGAGGTTTCAACAAGAGTCCTCTCAAGCCCTGTCACTCATGGTCAATGGCAGATCCAACAGGAAGGGAAAGTCTTCACGTTCCACAAAATCGACCGTGGTTGTAGGCTATCATTCCTGGTCCTGTGACATCAATCCACTAGGACCTGGACTCTTAATTTAGGATGACCTTTGATGTGTTTCAAAATGAAATGTGTTTTTTTTTTTTTTGCCACATTCCTTGATAAAGATGCATGTGTGCTTAGTGTAAAACTCACCTGATTTTGTTGTGTGGGGAGACAGGTTTGCAAATATTCCTTGTGTTCTTTTGTTGCAAAGAAACCTTGTTCTTTTCCCATGTTTTGGTTGGCGGTGTCTTTTGAATCAACACCCACCAAGAGTGAAATCAGTTGCAGGTTATAATTTCACAATGTGTATGAATATTTACTGTTTTGTCCTTCAGCAACAATTGGATGTTTTCAAGTGGAAAACAAGGTGCTGAATGAGTCTGCACAAGAAGCACTGACGTTCATGTGAAAGACTGAAATGTCGGCACCAAAACAACCAGTTC
>NW_021865514.1:0-872 GCF_006229205.1 Suricata suricatta | reverse complement strand
CTAGAAACAGATCTAGTGTATTTGAAGCTCTTCTCCTTGTGAATTAGTCTATTCACAATCAGGCTTTGTGGGTGCACATTTGGTTTTTAACATCTGCCTTTGATCGTCAGCTTTGTGATGGGGTTGTAATGATGTGTTGCCCATTTCCTCCACATTACCTGTCCTAGTATCTGGCACAAAATAGGTGCTTATTAAGGAATTGTTGAATGAATGAATACGGTGCAAAACCAAGTTGTCAGACCTTCAGAACTGAGGATCATAGAAAACCATAGAGAATTCACTAAGTCAAAATGCCACTGTATCGAGATGTGTGGCAGAAGCCAAACCTAGCTACGATCCTGTCCCGGGCCTTCAAATCCAGCTGGGGAAGTGACTGACCACAGTGGATGCTCAATTAAAAATATGTTTATTTTACCTGCATTTACTGTGGGGATGATTAAGATTTAATGAACTGTGTTAAAAAAAAAACCTTCAGTTTCCATTGCACCACATCAGAATGACCTCTGGGTTTCAGACCCGTTCAGTTTCCATGATCCACAAAAGGATGTGTTGATCAGTAACTCAGACTCTTAGGAGTCAACATAAAGTAAAGACATCTTTGAGAGTTATCACAGTAGCAGTTTTTAACCACAAGATTGTATATACTTTAAATGAGTACTGGATCATAATATTTTTATTTATCAAATATTTATGTACCATTAATCATGTAGCCAGAACTAGTCTACCTTAGAAATTAGTATTTGTAAAAAAAAACCAAAAAAAAACCCCATATAGACTATAAGTACAAGTAAGTATAAGTATTTGTTATATTCCAGCGTTAAAAACTGAGGTACAGAGAGATTAGGTAATTTACCCAAGGTCACACAGCTACT
>NW_021865513.1:0-872 GCF_006229205.1 Suricata suricatta | reverse complement strand
AATGGCATCAAATACATGAAGGCAATAGAGAAAACTTAGGTGCCATACCAAAGATATTATTATGTTTCTTATCTGCTTAAATATTAAACTAATGTGTTCATTACATTAAACTTTTACTTCAAAGCATAAATAGATATTTTCTGCTTGAGAAATTGACTAGAAATCATATCAAAGAACAGGAATTAATAATAAATGGCTAGTAGTACTATAGCCATATTGGAGCACTTCTCCTCTCTCAAATGAGTTTGGGCTCTAATTTATCCCATTTAGATGTTATCATGTGGCCAGTGGTTTTGACCTTTCACTTTTCACAAGAATTTGTACCGGATGTTTTAAGTACTAAGTGGGTCTCATCAGGCTGGGAGAGTATCATCTGTATGTTTCATCCTTGGAGACTATATAGCCGATTTCTCCCTTCCTCCTCATCCTTCTCCTTCTCCTCCACCTCTTCCCCCTTTTCTTCTTCTTCCTCTTCCTCCTCCTATTTTTTCTTCTTCATCTCCTTCTCCTTTTACTCCTCCTTCACAGAAATATAGTGTGGCAATTAAAGCTAGAGTTTTGTAGAGCTTCAAAGGACCCAAGGAACCGTCTAGGCATTTCTAAGACTTGGAAATTTAGGACCCACAAGGTACAGGATCTGCACAGGATCTGTTCAAGATCATATAGCTCATGCAGTCTTTAGAAATCTAACTTGAGAACCGGAACCTATACTTTCCATCTTCAAGGAGCAATCCAACTGAAATAATCAGTCCATTCAAGTCTTCATATTCAAGTCCAGGATCTTTACAAATTCTCTTACCTTGCCAATATTAAAAAAGATATAAATAATAACAACTTTATTCTTGCGCAGGAAAAAGAGAATTGGACTGGAC
>NW_021865512.1:0-872 GCF_006229205.1 Suricata suricatta | reverse complement strand
ACTCCAAGCAGGGGAACCACTTCTCTTGTGTAGCACATGGACTCCTCAGACCATGCTGCCTACTCCTGGGGAGCACTGCCAGGCACTGAGCTCTGAAACTTCAGACTCTGTACTTCACTGTTTATAGAATCCTCATGGTATTGAAATCCTCTCCTTTCTCCCCATCAATGGTTTGGGGGGGCAGATTTCTTGTTCAGTCTCCTGTGAATATTTTTCACTCCTCTATCTTTTTCTCCAGATACTTTTGAGCAGGGGACTGCTTTTCTTCCAAGATTCCAGTGTGCTGCACTCTCCCAGTTTCTCCTCCTCTCTCTGCCCTCTCTCTGAAAAAACAGCTCCCTATACTCCATGGCTTTTCTCTCCCTCAGTTCACCTCTCTGCACCATGTACCTGCCAAGTTCTGTGACTCGAGTTAGGCAGATTGTTGTGTTCATCCACAGATCAATTTCCTAGGTATTCAAAATGGTTTGGTGCTGATCTAGCTGTGTTTGAGAAAAGCTCATCTTAACTCCCTCTACCTGAAACTATGATTACACTGTATGTTCACTAACTGGAATTTAAATAAAAACTTTAAAAATGGGGGGCGGCCACCTGGATGCCTGGTTGGGTAAATGCCCAACTTCGGCATAGGTCGTGATCTCCTGGTTCATAAGTTTTCTGCTTAGGACTCTATGCCGACAGCTCAGACACTGGCACCTGCTTTGGATTCTGGGTCTCCCTCCCTGTCTCTGTCCCTCCCCTGCTTGCCCTCTGTCTCTCTCCCTCAAAAATAAACATTAAAAAAATTAAAAACTTAGAGAAAAATTAAAACAAATTTAAAATAAAATTTCAATCTAGTGATTCCTTATGAAAAGTTCCAGCAAAGCAAGTTA
>NW_021865511.1:0-872 GCF_006229205.1 Suricata suricatta | reverse complement strand
CAAGGTCTGGGTTATGTGCTTTACATTCATTATTTCATGTTAACTCTTGCCTCAATTTTGTGAAGATACCATTATTGCCTACCATATTAGATTAATTTCCAGATTAGAAAACCAACTGCAAGGGCTTTAAAAATTGCTTAAGTTGTCAAAACTAGTGTCAGGGCTGGAATCTGAATCCAGGTCCATCTTACTCTATACCGGTGCTTTCAATAATATGATATGCTACTTCCTATGTTACCCTTCCCCTTTGATTAATCTGTCAATTTCTTCAAGTTATTTGAATATTTATAACTCCCTTCTTCATGGGACTTATCCCTGTACTGAGAAGAAACTTGTTGAAGTTAAAATCCTGACATTATTCTAAGTTGCTAAGGGAAGTTACCTTCCCTAGAAACCTATTACTTCCCTGAAGAGCTCCCTATCTCCTTCCTTTAAGCAGGAAATATATGTGAAACAAGACCTTTAATTAGCCCTCACTATTAGCTCCTACATCCTGTAATAATTATCTTTGGTGCTGTCATCTTGAATCCCCTGGGTAGCATAGATATTATGGACTATTAGAGGCTGTCCTGAAAGCTGGCCATCAGTCTGATTCATATTAGAGCAATTACTTTAACTAAAATTAAAATTTGTCAAGGATAGTTTGATGATGAGTCTTGGCAGGTAAATGTAGCCCTTAACAAGTCATGCAGCACTCTTTGGCAGAAGCACAGTGGTTTTATATCAAGGTGAAGGTCTGGTTGTTAGTGGAAGTACCAGAGATCAAAGGAAAACCTTCTCTGGATTTGTAGCCTTGGACAGACTCCTTAGCTCAGTGTCACTGGAATCCACCCGGCCATTAAGTGTCTGGTTCTCTTCTGTGGTATTTGGGG
>NW_021865510.1:0-872 GCF_006229205.1 Suricata suricatta | reverse complement strand
CAACTGAGGCTGTGCTGAGGGCTCCCTAGGGTTTCTCATTCCACTTTGATCTCGTTACCAGGAATGGCAAGTACTTTACTTTCATGCTCTTGTTTCCTCTCTTCCAACACTCTTTTCTAAAGGACAAATATTTATGTGCTGTGTGCAGGAACCTAACAGTAAATGCAGCAGACACACAAATCCCTGCCCTAATGGATGCTATAACCTAGCCTCACGGCAGACCTCACTAATCAGTAAATGGCATACTGTCCTTGTTAGCCCCAAAACCCCTTCAAGTCCTCAGTTCAATCCAGTTCTCCAAAAAGCCACTGCCAATCAACTAGAATTGATACTTTAGACAAAAACGCACTCACTCTCCAGCTTCTTAGCTTCTGTGGCCGCTGAAGAGACACATTGATCTCTTCATAGGAGTGCAACATCGTCTCCAGCCTGATGCTGACAGGGAAATGAGATCCCAGCAACAACAACAACCCGGGTAGACATTTAGAATCTGCTGGAAGGAGTGTTTTGAGGCCTAGCCCTAAAATGGTCTTGAATATTTCACTGGTTATTATACTGACCGAGGCTGGATTGATGAGGGCTTTATTGGTCATACTCCCAATTTCATTCATTATCTTTATGATCACTCGTTTTATAGCTCCAAACCCAGCCTTCATCCACTATTTCACATGCTCCCCAAACACACACACACACACACACAAACACACACACACACACACGAGCCTCAGCAATAAGAGAGATAGACTGGGTGTACACAGACACAGATTGTGGCCACACGATGTGGTGGGAAATCATCCATGATACGGTGGACCAAGTAAAGCCAGTTTCTAGGCTCAGCTCTTCCACTGACTCCCTATGTGGCTTTAAAAAAA
>NW_021865509.1:0-872 GCF_006229205.1 Suricata suricatta | reverse complement strand
GGGCTCTGTGGTGACAGTGCAGATCCTGGTTGGGATTCTCTTTCCCTCTCTCTGCCTCTCCCCTGCTTGTGCATGTGTGCACGCTCTCTCTCAAAATAAATAAATAAAACTTAGAAAGCAAAACAAAACAACCCCCCCCCAAAAAAACCAAATGGTGGCACACCTTGTACAATTGTTTTTTACTGTGGTTTTTTTTGTGTGTGTAATCCTTGGAATTGGATCACTCTTCATTCATTCAACACATATTTATTGAGCACTGTGATAGACTGCAATATTGTTCTCTACTCCTTATGATACATCCTGTTCTCTGCCCTTTGACTTTGGAGACTCTTCCAGTTAGAGAAGGTATAATATACTTCTCTCTTCACTTTGGGTTTGGCCATGTTTTCTGGCCAATGGATTGTGCATAAAAATGACAGTGCATAATTCTAAGTAGAGGCTTTAAGGGGCATCATTTATTTTCATGTACTTTTTGAAATTATAGTGGTCCCTAAATAAGCAGACACTAGAAGCCAATCTAAACCTAACCTGTGACCCTCAGCCTAGAGCACTGCCACCGTAGCTGCCTACATATCCATGAGGGAAAAAGAAATACATTTTTGTATAAGGCATTGATATTTTGGGATCACTTGTTACCACAGCCAGGAGCAAATTAAGGCTACTATGTGCTCAGACACTATTTTAGGTGCACAAGTTCATTAGGGAACCAAACAAGATCCTCACCCTATGGAGGGCCTGCATACGGACTTGACTCATTTTAATGGCTGCATAGTATTCCTTTGTATAGAGGCATTGTGATTTATTCAACCAGTCCTTTATTTTTTTAAGTTAATGTATTTATTTGGGGGTGGGGATGGAAGGGGCAGAGTCTG
>NW_021865508.1:0-872 GCF_006229205.1 Suricata suricatta | reverse complement strand
CATATTGGAGCTGCCCTAATTATGTGTTCCTTGTAATCAACATTACTTTTCCTGGTTACATTTCACAGTTAATTTGTTTTTCCCACACAAATCGAATTCTGTACAAGAGATGCAAAGTTTATTGTATTACTGCCCCCTCCTTTTTTTTAGGTTCTAGTTTTTAAAAAATGCAATCCCACAAGTACAATTAGTTTTAAAAAATGAAATTCTCCTCACGTGGGTATAAGATTAATGATATTTGTTTATTATTGGATGATCTGCCTTCAGTAAGTGGCATGAATAGGAATTGGCTCCCTATCTTAATGTATTTATTTTCATAAGCCAAATAGCTATAAACAACATCCAATGTAATTCTCCAGAATGGTAACAGGTTATTAACTTCTTAAGCCATTCCCTAATGGGTTTTAAATCTCTAAAACACAGTGAGTTCTAAAGCAAAGGAGACATGATAACATTCCTGTCTGCTTTGGAAAACCAGCCAGCCCGGGGTTTCCCAGCACCTGGAGGAGGGCCTGGCAAAGGTGGTTTTCTACATCTCCTCCAGATTTCAGTCTGGATTCCTTCCTCCCCACACCTCTGCCCATTTTCACTACATTTCCCCACTGCTTTTCCATAGTGAGGACAGACCTGGGTTCCACGAAGTCTTGGGTCATTATGAGCATGAACCAGAGCTGGGTGGGACAGTGCGTCAGGGGTCTGTGCCTCTAGCCACAATGGTCAGTGTCCGAGAGCAACTCCTGTGCACAGTCTGAGGCTTAACATCTTCCAGAACAATTGAGATAGGATCTACAAGGACCCGGCACCCTCTGGGTGACAGCATCCTAAATGCAGGATGGGCCTTCAGGACACTGCCTGTGAAGGTGAGAAGGGGC
>NW_021865507.1:0-872 GCF_006229205.1 Suricata suricatta | reverse complement strand
GCGAAATTATCTATAGGAAGGAAGACAGACAACATGAATGGTGGTAAAACCACACTTTACTAAGAAAGTCAGTGTCTTTTATGCCATAGGGGTTTACACATTTTTTTTTCTCTTTAATGATTACAAAGCTTATGGTCCTTGAAAAAGTAAAAACATGCTCTGGGAAGGATCATTTTTTATCACAGAAGAGAGAACAGCAATGAGAACAGAAGTAAAAAAACAGGAATGAGGGAGTCTGTCTCTCAAAGATTCTTCTTTCCTTCAAGGCCCTTTAGCAGTTATGTCTGGGCAAGATGCTTATTATTCAAGGGGTTAATTTTAGACAGATAATTGTGTTTGCCTCAACAGCAGGCAATGAGCTGGGGGACAGAAATAATGTAAGGGAAAGCAGGTGCCACTAACTGACCCAAGTTGACTCAAAACTTAAAGCTATATGCCTTCATTGCTCTTGCAAAGCAATGAGAAAAATCATAGAGAGGTTAAATAGAAGCCACATATGCAGCCCAGGAGGCCAAATGTCACACTTCACAGTCTTTTGACTTGTTCCACAACTTCCCAAAATTTTCTCCTGCACCCTGGAGGCCTAGCCATCAACTGTCGCTTATGTAAATTCTCCTGTGTCCTGAAGGCCTGGCCATCAACAGTCGCTCTGTGGGAGGTTTTTTGGCCTGCTGGGCCCCAACACCCACCCACAAATGTGAGTACAGATACATGAAAAGTGAGACCACGTAAGGGTGTAGACAGAAGGCAGCATCTATGACTAGGACAGGGACCTCAGCAGTAGCCAGCCCTGCCAACTCATGACGACTGGGGCATGACTTGTAGCCCCAGAACTATGACATGGTTTCTGTTGTTTAGGTCATCCAGTATGT
>NW_021865506.1:0-872 GCF_006229205.1 Suricata suricatta | reverse complement strand
GCAGACGAGAATGAGATTGGACAGTTAAGTTCTCAGACTGGGGAGATTTTGTGACACCACCTTGACGAAAGTGCTGCAAAAGAGAATGGGGAAGCCTTGCTCCTCCACAGACAGGATGCAATCACTGTGTTCATGGAGACTGGATCATGCATTCTTGGGAGACTAATATCCCGGGCCTGAACCAAGAAATTACCTTGAAGAGCGGCAGTTACAGGCACTGAAGCTTGTAGGCCTGCTGGAGCCTGTGCAGTATTTTGCTGTTTCTGAAGAAAACCCCTCCCACCCTCCAGTTTGTCTCCAATGGGCACCTAAAGTAAAAAATAGAAAGGAAAGGAGGGAGAGAAGGAAGGAGGAAAGGAAGGGAGGGAGGGAAGAAGGAAGGAGTGAAAGAAAGAAGGAAAGAGAAAGAATAGTGCACAAAGGGGGGGAGATAATAAAAATACTAGAGTCACAGAAAACAGATCTGAATTATCCAATATTTAGGTAGTAGGAATCTTAGATATAAACAAACCAACCGAAAGACTCTCCTGGGAACCAGAGAAACATGTATCAAAAACGACAGTTAAATTCATGGCTGGATTGGATATTGGATTAGGAAAAAAGTTATAAAGGACTTTTTTTGTAAAATTACCATTTGAACTAAATACTGGATAATAATCTATCAATGTTAAATTTTATTTGATTGTTGTATTTGGGGGATATAAGAATTTCTTATTATTAGAAGACACATATTGACATATTTAGGAGTGAAAAGTTATGATGTCTAACTTTAACATGGTTCAGCAAAATATAAACAATAGAGAATGTGCCTACAAATGTGGCAATATGTCAACTGATAAATTTAGATGAAAGATATAAGGTTGTTTATTGTA
>NW_021865505.1:0-872 GCF_006229205.1 Suricata suricatta | reverse complement strand
CTGCAGATGTCAGTTAGAAATCTTTGGCACAATGCTATTTCCTGCTAATGCAAAATGCTAGAACTGGAGAAGACCAAAATTAAACTCCTAAAGTCTGAAGAATGATTAGAAACTTTAAAGTGAAATGCTTGATGGAAAAAACATCTGTGACAAGATTATTTGGCTACTTAAACACATAAGGAAAATACTGTTTACCTGGAAAATGTTAATTTTATTTTCATTAGCAGGAAGGACAGGATGCTTACAACAATAGAATTTATAAGCAAAAGGCAATTTTTATTCTGGATGAGAGGCCTTTTATTATTCTGGTCCAGGACAAAGTCATTTGCACCCTAATAGGATTTTCTCAAGGACTTTCAAGAAATCAGAATAGCATACATTCATGATGTTTTTTAAAAAAAAAGTTACCCATCAGATCCTATACATTTTTTCATCTTGGGGGCTCTTTTCAGTTTAAAATCTCTCATCTCATCTTTTTCTGTTTTTTTTTTAATGAAAAATGATAGGTTTCTTAATTTTTTTAATGTTTATTTTTGAGACAGAGAGACAGAGCTTGAGGAATGGAGGGGCACAGAGAGGGAGACACAGAATCAAAAGCAGGCTCCAGGCTCTGACGCACAAAGCCTAACACAGGGCTCGAACCCACGAACTGTGAGATCATGACCTGAGCCAAAGTCGGACACTTAACCGACTGTGCTACCCAGGCACCCCAGGTTTGGTAATTTTAGAATATTTCAGGCATTATTAAATATTTATATTGATTCATCACCTAGTAATGTACTCAAGCCAACCAGTAAAATGAACATAAAACAAATATATAGACAATAAATAAATAGAAATTTCTAAGAAGTGATGGATATATGTTTTAAAGT
>NW_021865504.1:0-1747 GCF_006229205.1 Suricata suricatta | reverse complement strand
GTGCTGTGGCTGGGAGTTAGCTGGAGAGCTATTTATCTTTTCCTTCTCTCCTGACACCAATAGCCGAAGTCTGCTTTGGCAAAATGCCCATGTTTCTTAGCAGTCAGCTCAAGACATATCCATGCCTGGTGGAAATGCTCTGGTTACGTACATCTAGAAATGGACAATTCTTTTTTTTAAATGCAATTTTTTGGCAAATTGGCTTACCTACAGCACCCATTGCTCATCCCAACAAGTGCCCTCCTAAATGCCCATCACCCATTTCCCCTCTCCTCCACTTCCACATCTACCCTTAGTTTGTTCTCTGTTTTTAAGAGTCTCTTATGGTTTGCCTCCCTCTCTCTCTGTCTATAACTATTTTCCCCCTTCCCTTTCCCCATGGACTTCTTTAAAGTTTCTCAAGATCCACATATGAATGAAAACATATGATATTTGTCCTTCTCTGACTGACTTATTTCACTCAACATAATATCTTCCAGTTCCATCCACATTGCTACAAATAACCTGTTTTCATTCTTTCACATTGCCAAGTAGTATTCCATTGCATATATAAGACACATCTTTCTCCATTCATCAGTTGATGGATATTTAGGCTCTTTCCATAATTTGGCTGTTGTTGAAAGTGCTGCTATGAACATTGAGGTGCATGTTTCCCTGTGCATTAGCACTCCTGTATTCCTAGCATTGCTATTGTTGGGTCATAGGGAGTTCTATTATTAATTTTTTGAGGAACCTCCACACTGTTTTGTGGAATGGGACAATTCTTGAAGTTACTTTGCAATCTTCCACATGATGTCCCTGTCATCTTCTTTCAATCCTGAGTTTTGGGCTGTTTTATTGAAAAATATATTAGATTTAATCTTTAGGGTAAATTTGCTTTCCTCTTGTTTACTGATGACTAATATCCACCTGATACCATCAAGAAATCCTTCACCTTCCTGTCCATGGATAGTATGTGTCCATATGTAATGTCTTTATTTCATTCTATTTGTAGGTTTACATGTCATCTTTTTTGGTGATTCAAATGGCAATTAAAAAATTTTTTTAATGTTTATTTAATTTTGAGAGAGAGTGACAGAGCAGGAGTGGGGGAGGAGCAGAGAGAGAGACACACACACACAGAATCAGAAGCAGGCTCCAGGCTCTGAGCTGTCAGCACAGAACCTAATGTGGGGCTTGAACCCCTGAACTGTGAGATCATACCCTGAGCCGAAGTCAGCCACTTAACTGACTGAGCCACCCAGGTGCCCCTCAAATGGAAATTTGTTTAGGAAGAAGAAATGTATTTAGACCAAAATGTCATTATGAAAGTGAAATGTGGAGCTGAGTTGCTTTGCCAATGAATCTGATCTTTCCTTATTTGCTCCTTCTTCCAACTTTCTTTGTTTATAATGATCTTTTTTCTTCCTTCCTTCCTTCCTTCCTTCCTTCCTTCCTTCCTTTCCTTCTTTCTTTCTTTCTTTCTTTCTTTCTTTCTTTCTTTCTTTCTTTCTTTCTTTCTTTCTTTCTTTCTTTCTTTCTTTCTTTCTTTCTTTCTTTCTTTCTTTCTTCTTTCTTCATAATGGCTTTCTTTCTATGCCATCATAAGCTCTCATATATTGGCAGTGCAGTTTGCCAATTTTAATGTAAGTTATAGAATTTATGTAAAGTAGGCCCAAGATCTATGAATCCACAGTAATGGAGAGCAATTTGTTAGGCATCTCACGAAAATGGGTGGGATTAATGGTACTGTTCATTCTGATACTTT
>NW_021865503.1:0-872 GCF_006229205.1 Suricata suricatta | reverse complement strand
TGTGTGTGTGTGTGTGTGTGTGTGTGTGTGTTATGCTAAGTAAATGATTCACAGAGAAAAAGACATACTATACGATTTCACTTACATGTGGAATCTAAAAACAAAACAAACAAAACAAAACTCATAAGCGTGGTCATTGCCAGAGGGGAATGAGGTTGGGGGTGGGTGAACTGAGTGAAGGGAATCAAGAAATACAGACATCCAGTTATAATAAATAAGTCTGGGGATGTAATGTACAGCATGGTGACTATAGTCAGTGACACTGTATAACACATTTGAAAGTTGCTAAAAAAGTAAATCAAAAGTCTTCAGCACAAGAAAAACATTTTGTAACTTTGTACAGTGACAGGGTAGCTAGACTCATATAGTTTTATGTTCTTGAGTAGACCACATTCTGCTCATAAATAAGTCTCATTATACCTGGAAGGAGTCAACTAGCCTAATGATTCCACACTTCTCATCTTATAATTAAGGATATAAAATGCAAATATATTGAGTTTTATTATCTATTCATTCACTTGAACACCTACCATGTTCCAGGCACTGTACCCAGCCCAAGGCATACTATTGTGAGCAAGATAAATGCAGTCTTCACCGACAGTGAACGTAGAGTTTGGTTTACATTTGCCGTTGGTCACAAAATTACTGAGTAGCTAAAAAGGGACTAAAACCTACATGGACCAGTTCATGGGCCAGTGTTTCCCCACTGTGTCATACACACGTGCATACGAAGTAACGAAAGGAAGCTCTGTCAGTCGGAGATCCAACAGGAAATACAAGGCACCATTAGCCAGGATTCTGAAGGGAATTTATGAAGGAACTATTTACAGAAGTAAAGCAGGGCTAAGGGAGCTGACAAAAAAAAAAAAAAA
>NW_021865502.1:0-872 GCF_006229205.1 Suricata suricatta | reverse complement strand
TGTTTTAAGCAAGTCCCTGGCTATGATTTCTTCTGGACTTTTCTTTTGGGGAAAAGTCCCCCATCTTGTCATTTTGGCTAAGCTTTTCTCTTGTGCATGTTTTGGAAGCTTGTTATATTTCCTGCACCTGAAAATAATGCTATATTAAAAGGGCATCATACACTGTCCAGGGCCTGGCACTTAAGAGTTTCTGCTGTATGCTGTGTTGTGTTTTGGCTGCTCTTTCCCACTGGCCAGTCCTCTGCAGAGCTCATCCTTGCTTGCAGTGGGAAGTGTTTGGACCTTTGCTATCTTAACTCCTTCAGGAGAGATTTTAAAAACATTGATATTATGGTCTCATTCTCAGATATTCTGATATAATTAGTCTAAGAGGGTCTGGGTATCTGCATTATAAAGGTGCCACCACTTTACTTTCCCTAGGGCACTGCTGAGTCACAGAGTGGGTCTGTTCCAGTGGCAAATCCTCCTCTTTGTGAAGGGCAAATGGGATAGACCCTTTTCCATGGAGTACTGGCAGTCTGTATCGAGAGGACCTCGGGGGTGTTCTGTGCAGACCAGCTGCCCACCACATTTTGGCTGATGAAATGTTTCCATTGTGATGAAAAGAAGACACAATCTTGGGGAAGCTTGCAGACGTATCCCCACCACGGAGACTCCTCAGAGCGCAGCTCTGTAGTTGTCCAGACAACTCAGAGTGAGGTGACCAGACCGTTTTCAACATGCTCAGATTACAAGAACTTGATTAAAAAAAAAAAGTGAAGCCAGAATTAGAAATAGATATTAATGTAGACAGAATCCTACTAAGCAAGAATGTGGTTTACTAAGATTTAATGGTCATAAGATTTTAACATACGACAATGGTTTGTTGCTGC
>NW_021865501.1:0-872 GCF_006229205.1 Suricata suricatta | reverse complement strand
AATGATGGTGATGATGGTCCTGTTGACTGTGGTACAAATATTCCAGTAAATGAGGTTAAAAAGAGGGTGGGGGGAAAAGCCTGGATAATGGATGAAGTTGCTGTCATAAAACAGTTGTTGGATAACCATTTTGTGTATTGAGCTATGCTACATATTGTGAGGGGCATGAAGACATTTGCCAGTACCCTGGCGTCAAAGAATACATCGTCTAGTTGGAAGAGTCAGAGGTAGACCAGATGTCTCCAGCAGGGTTTTGGGTTGGGGTGAGGTGGAATTGTAGGTGTGAAACAGACGCAAAGTATAATGATCACACATCTACTGGGAAATGATTAATTCTGACTGAAGGATCCTTAGTGCTTTATGGAAAGGTGGCATTTGAAATTGGCCTTGAAAGATTGCATAGACTTTCTTTAAAAACACTGTGAAGAGTAAAGAAGAAATTTGTAAAGGTGGAGATGCAGAGGGAGGGTGTCAGGTATAGCCATCCCAGGGGTCTTTTCCTTCTTTTCTCTATCTCACCCTATTTCTCTCCTTCTGTTCCTTCTCTTCCTTTCTTTCTTTTGAAAAGAGCAACCACCATTATCAAAGTTTGTTCGTTCGTTCGTTCCTTCCTTCCTTCCTTCCTTCTTTCCTTCCTTCCTTCCTTCCTTCCGTGCCTTGCATACCACTAAATGTGTAATGAGCCAGAGTTGAAATTCACAAATCTCTTCCTAGTACCTAGGGCAATGCCTGATGCATATGGTTCTCAGTAAATGTTATTGGGGAAAAAATGGGTATATTGTGTACAAATGGGGGCTCAGACAGGTGAACAATTCGCAGATGAGGGAAAAACTTTGGTGTTGTATCACCTAATCGAAGTCAATTAAAAAAAA
>NW_021865500.1:0-872 GCF_006229205.1 Suricata suricatta | reverse complement strand
GATAATCTTATTTCTGCCTTTCTAATCTGAATGCCTTTTATTTTTCTTACATAGTTGCTTGGGCTAGAACTTACAGTACTGTGTTAGATAGAAAGAGTGAAAGCAGGCATCCTTGCCTTATTCCTGATCGTAGGGGTCAAGTGTTGAGTCTTTCATTACTGAGTATGATGTTTTCTATGTTCTTTATATATGGCTTTTACTATGTTGAAGCCCTTTTTTCTATTCCTAGTTTACTGAGTGTTTTTATCATAAAAGGATGTTGAATTTTGTTAGAGGTTTTTTTTTTTTTGGCATCAATTGAGATGATCATGTGGTTTTCCCCCCTCGTTCTTTGAATATGATATATTACATTGATTTTTTTTTAAGATTTTATTTTTAAGTAATCTCTGTACTCACTCTGGGATTTGAACTTCTCAGCCCCAAAATCAAGAGTCACATGCTCTTCTGACGGAGCCAGCAAGATGCCCCCCATTGATTGATTTTTCATTTGTAAAGCCTACAATCTGTTATGGGAATAAATCCCACTGAGGTATAAGCCTTTGAATGTGCTACTGAATTAGGTTAGTACTTTGTTGAGGCTTTTGACATCAGCATTCCACAGAGATATTGGTCTGTAGTTTTATTCAGAGAATGAGTTAAGAAGTGTTCCCTTCTCAGGGTGCCTAGGTGACTCAGTCAGATAAGCATCCAACTTTGGCTCAGGTCATGACCTCGTGATTTGTGGGTTCAAGCCCCATGTTGGGCTTTTCACTAATAGCTCAGAGCCTGGAACCTGCTTTGGATTCTGTGTCTCCCTCCCCCTTTCTGTTCCTCTCTCACTTGTGTGTGTGTGCACGTGCTTGCTCACGCTCTCTCTCTCTAAAAAAAAAAAA
>NW_021865499.1:0-872 GCF_006229205.1 Suricata suricatta | reverse complement strand
ATTTGTCAGGCTGATCATCTTGTTTGGTGTAATAGAAATATTGAGAGTTTCCAAAACTAGATTCTGACTGAAACTAAACCTGTAAATGTGTCAAATCATGAATAAGGAGTGTTGCATTAACTCTCTCTTCTCTGTAGTTATCTCAGAAGGAGTAAGAAAGGGTGCCTTGTTCTCAACCATCCCTGAATAATACTAGATTATATGGAGTCCATATAGCCTCTAGAGAAGCCCTGGCCATCTGATTGTTTACCCATAAGTGATCCAATGATACTGGTGTGGTGTCTGCATGTCGCAGGGACTCCATAGATGTTGTGAGAAGGAAGCAAAAGTGTTTTGTTCTACATTTACATGGGTTTTTGCCTATAATCGAGTGGATGGATTTGGTTTACCTGCAGTTGGTCTGGAGTGTGTTAATTTGCATCAGGATGCATTTTCACTGAATTGGAATCCAGTCTCTTCCTGACTGGGATGGGACTAGAGAGCAGTAGTGCTTGGGTAGTAGGGCAGATGGGTGAGTTGTTGGAGGAAGTGGCTGTGTTTCTTCTTGGTCTAATGAGCAGACGGTTTGTGGGCTGCCATGCCTTCAAATTCAAGTCTTGATTGCACTTAGAAATATATCCTTGCAGAATTAGCTTCATTGAAAGAACATGAAGCAGTTTCTATCCAATGGACTTTTTATTTTAGATAGCTTCTTCCCAGTAACATACAAACAGAATATAGCACAAAGTAAGATCCTAGTTAGAAGGATGTCTTTTAAGTGATCTGTTTGGTGAGGTTGTTCTCAGAAGACTCCTAGGAGATAAGTTTCAATATTAATTTTCTTTAGTATAAGCTGAATTTGTTTACTTAAACTGTATATTCAACCTTTGGGG
>NW_021865498.1:0-872 GCF_006229205.1 Suricata suricatta | reverse complement strand
CCCCCCCCCCCCCCCCCCCCCCCGCCCCGGAGTGAGCGTGGGGAACTCTTGGAAGCACCAGGAGAGACGCGGCCAGGCAGTGGCTGGTGTAATTACCGTTTACCAGGAGCTTCCTCTTGCCAGGATGGAATTTTTCAAGCGCTTATTGCATGTGTGAAAAATGCCGCCAGCTTTCTAAAACGAGGGCTAATTCTGTAAAATTTCTTTTTTAAAAACAATAGTTTATTGTCAAGTTGGTTTCCATACAATACCCAGTGTTCTTCCCCACAAGTGCCCTCCTCCATCATCACCACCTCTTTCCCCCCCTCCCTTCCCCTTCAATCCTGAGTTCGTTTTCAGTATTCAATAGTCTCTCAGGTTTTGTGTCCCCCTCTCTCCCCAACTCTCTTTCCCTCTTCCCCTCCCCCTGGTCCTCCATTAGGTTTCTCCTATTCTCCTTAAGACCTATGAGTGCAAACATATGGTATCTGTCCTTCTCTGCCTGACTTATTTCGCTTAGCATGACACCCTCGAGGTCCATCCCACTTTCCTACAAATGGCCATATTTCATTCTTCCTCATTGCCATATAGTACTCCATTGTACTTCTTCTTGATCCACTCATCAGGTGATGGACATTTAGGCTCTTTCCATGTTTTCGCTATTGTTGACAGTGCTGCTATGAACATTGGCGTACATGTGCTCCTATGCATCAGTACTTCTGTATCCCTTAGGTAAATCCCTAGCAGTGCTATTGCTGGGTCATAAGGGAGTTCTATGGATAGTTTTTTGAGGAACCTCCACACTGTTTTCCAGTTTACATTCTCACCAACAGTGTACGAGGGTGCCCGTCTCTCCACACCCTCGTCAGCATCTATAGTCTCTTGATTTGTTC
>NW_021865497.1:0-872 GCF_006229205.1 Suricata suricatta | reverse complement strand
CCCCACCCCCACCTCCCGCCTGTATTCCACCGCTGTGTGTTGGCACCCCACCAGGCCTGGCCTCCTCAGTTCTTACAAATTTACCTCTCCTTTCTTCCAACTGAGTATCCTCTTGGTGCCTGATTGTCAGACCTGTTTCTCTATATAGTGTTCTTTGTCAACTGTTCCCCAGGGGGCTGCATTTTATAAGAATTGCTTCGGGGTCCTGGGTGGCTCAGTTGGTTAAGCCTCCAACTTTGGCTCGGATCTTGATCTCACACTTCATGGGTTCAAGCCCTGCATTGGGCTTTGTGCTGATAGCGCAGAGCCTGGCGCCTGCTTCAGATTCTGTGTCTCCCTCTGTCTCTATTCCTACCCCACTCATGCTCTTTCTCTCTCTTTCAAAAATAAACATTTAAAAATTTTTTAAAATAAAAATAAAAGAATTGCTTCTTAATGGAATGGGCTATCTAATTGGGTTATCCTATACTAATTGTTAGAAAAAAAATAATGGTATGATGTGACTGCCCCAAGTAGGCTGTATTAATGTGAACACAACCTAAGCATGAAGAAGTATAAGTTCCAATCTGATTCCATGGGCATTAGACGTAGAATTTTCACATAGAGTTTTGGACTCCTAACTTTAAGAAACACCTGGATATGATGGGCTACATTTGGATTAATGAGGAGTAAAGAGCAGGCTCAGCAAGGCCAGGAGAGCTACCTTCCACTTTCACAAGGGATGTCTTCTAGGAAAGGGATAGACTTGTTCAGTATCATATTGTTGGGTGAAATGTACATGGAATTTATTTTGTTTTTTTGTTTTTGTTTTTTTCTTAAGTAAGCTCTACACCCAATGTGGGGCCTGAACTCACAACCCCGAGATTAAGAGT
>NW_021865496.1:0-872 GCF_006229205.1 Suricata suricatta | reverse complement strand
CTCTTGATTTCAGCTCAGGTCATGATCTCATGGTTTGTGAGATTGAGCCCCGAGTTGCAATCTGCACTGACAGCATGGAGCCTGCCTCGGATGCTCCCTCTCCCTCTCTCTCTGCCCCTCCCCTGCTCACACTTGATCTCGTGCACAGGTGCATGTGCTTTCTCTCTCTCAAAATAAACAACCTTACAATGAAAAGATGGTTTTGGCTATTCTCAATCCCTTGAGTTGACACACAAATTTTAGAATTAGCTTGCCAATTTCAGGAAAGAAGTCAGCTGTGATTTTAATAGGGATTGTGTTGAAACTATAGTTCAGTGTGGGGCACGGTGCCGTTTTAACAATATTTTCTTCTGATCCATGAACATGGCATATCTTTACATTTATCTGAATCTTCCTTAATGTCTGCCAACAATGTATTGTGATTTTCAGTGTAGGAGTCTTGCACTTCTTTGATTAAATGTTTTCCTAAGTATTTTATTCTTTTTAATACTGTTATACATGGAATTGTGTTCTTAATTTCATTTTTTGGGAATAGTTCTTGGGCTAATGTATTTCAGAAATAAAGCCAATTTTTAGATATTGGTCATGGATCCTGCAACCTTGCTGAACTCATTTATTAGTGCTTAGTTGTGTTTTTTTTTCCCCTATGTTCCCCAGAATATGTTTTGTGGTGTTCTAACTTCCCAGGAATATGTTGGAGCATTTCAAAGTCTCTATGGACATCTCATTTCTTTTTGAAGGTTTTTCCTTTTAAGTTTTTGGTTAGGCTATTTTTTGTCTTGTTATCAATTGCCTCACTCTGCTGTCAGGTTGGAACATTTACCTGTCATTGTTTTTAAAAAATGCGCCTTGGGAAGAGGCTATGTTAGCAC
>NW_021865495.1:0-872 GCF_006229205.1 Suricata suricatta | reverse complement strand
ATGCAAATAGATTGCTTATTGTAAGGTAGGCATGTACAGATGTTCAACACTGCGCATAGATTATTTAGGATACTATGGGAAAATCATTGGGGCGAATTAATGTTCCTTTATTTTTCAAGATTATTTTAGCTGGCATAAGAATCAAATTGAGGGAACAGAATACAGGAGAAAAGAATCCCAAAGAAATACATGCACCCCAAAACTAAATTATGAAATTGAGACCTATAGAAAGGACCAATGCAGATAGTTTTTCTGCTTTGTTGAGAAAGAGACATTACATCTTTGAGTATTTCACAGCAGAAAGGGAACTTCTGTTGGGACTTCAATTAGTATGAAATTCTAGATGGAATTTGGTTAGAGGTTGGTAGCAAACTAGTGAAGAGTAATAAGGTTTGTTCTTGAAGACCGCTCAAATCTAAATTCCCTGTCTGTGGTGGTAAGACTATCTCTTTAACTCTCTGTGCAGGATAGGGATCTATTACATGGAAGATTGCTTTCCTGCTTTTGGAGGAGAGCTCGGGGGCAGATTGTTCCTACTACATCGGCTGTTTCTTAAGTAGCTTTTCCTTCAACATAATCAACATGGCAAAGGGGCACATTTTGGAGCAGCCTGCTACTTTCCCCTGCACACGGTCAGGAATGGACCTGGCAAAACACCATAGGGTAGAGAATTCAGAAGCCTAAAACCCTCTCCCTGCGCAGCACCACTCAGATGCACCTTCTTCAGAAGACTTTCCAGGTCGGGCCCCACTCTGGACTGCCCCTCAGTGAACAGGTTGAAGGAACTGAACATTTGGTTTGGCTATTTATTTCCAGTCTCACGGGGAGGTGCTCGCTTTTTACTGAACCCCAAAAGCAGGTATATGGGAACA
>NW_021865494.1:0-872 GCF_006229205.1 Suricata suricatta | reverse complement strand
GAAGTCAAATAAAACACAGAGGAGCGGTTTTGGGGTTGTGGTCTCTGTAAGTACACAGGCGGAGAAGATAAACAAAATTGGAATCATGATGAGTTAGGTGGGGCCCAAGATTCTCAATTTTTAAAGTCATTAATATGTTTGTGTTGCTCATTTGTTTAAAACATACAGGAGTAATTAACATCTGGGAAAGAAGCACCAAAGGAAGAGAAATGCCTTCTGAAAGGGCTCTGCCGTGAGACTGAACACATATCACTATGTTCAGAACAGGACTGTCTTCACGGTGCGCTGAAGTATCCAAGATGAATGAAAAGGGAATGTCTTATTCACTGTTAACTTCAGGCCCCACTGACAGAAGGGAAAACGAAGTCTCTGATTGCCCAAGTGTCTGGCGACTTTGAAGCTTTGTTCCATCATGTCTGCAAAAGGAACCATTGGGGGTAGTAGAGGATCCTACATAATTAAGTAGACAGGAGCCTACTCAGGTAATCATACTCGGAGGGCTCCGAAGGTCTGATGTCTGAAACCAACGCGGAAGGTTAACAACTTGTCGGTGGTCTGGGGGGCCTTCTCCCCAGCTGAGATCAAGTGCTAGATCTAGAAGGGTAGGACGGCATCCTGAGCACTTGACCACATTGCCCTGTGGCCAAGAGGTACACGGGCCACACGAGCACCCAAGTGGCTTCTTCTGATCCCTGGCCAGTGCTGAAGAAGCAAGACCTGGTTTGCAGACACAGCGCTTGCCAACAGGGTCTGACTCCCCTGTCCACTGGAACTGGGGACAGTGCTGGCATTCGTCAGACTGGAGATTGAATGTTCGGATTCCCAGCAGCCATAAGGCACTTGTCCACTAAAATTAAAACGTCTCCCTTGGT
>NW_021865493.1:0-1747 GCF_006229205.1 Suricata suricatta | reverse complement strand
TATTGAACTAACTATAAGATCCTTCAGGTGCACCCACCCTTGTATGGTTTCATACCTGTGGTTCAGGGGATATTTCTACATCTTTTGCTTGAAGAATTGCTCTGAACTAAGTAACTCCACACTTACTCCAGAGCCAATGTGAGGCCTCAGGAAAGACTGAGTGTAAGCAGTATGAATCCCACTCATTTTCTTCATCCATATCTCCTTGAAAATGCAAGAGAGAATTTGACACCTAAAATTAGTCATATCTGAGCATTTGGAAGCTCAGGCAGAACTCAGATTCTTTGCAATTTATGGTAGTTAATATTCCATCAATGAATGCCTAAGAGACCTATGAAGACACATTTAATACATTAAATCACCATTACCAACCTAATAACTGTATTAAAAGCTGATCTCCTAACGTGTCACCCTTCCTATGTCCCTTTGGACATGTTTATAAAAATGTATGCCATTTAAGTCAGATTATTAAGTCAAATCATCTAGAACTTCTAGACAAAATGTTTTATTAGTTCAGTTCCAGTTAGTATGTATATTAGAAACTCATAAAGTTTAAAGTCTATAAAATTCTTCTTTTATAAGAATTATAAAGATTTTATAAGAATTATAAGCCACTCCTGGTTGCTAAAAAGATACTATAGACTGAGGAGCTTAAAAGAGTAAACATTTATTTCTCATAGTTCTGGAGGCTTGACATTAGATATTAGAGTGCCAGCATGCTTGGATTCTTGGTTAGGGGCCTTTTCCTGGTTTACAAACAGCTTCTCACAATACCGTGGATGAGGGAGAGATCATCTCTCTCCAGAATCTTCTTACATGGAAATCTAATCCTATTCCAGAGGGTGTCACCTTCATGAGCTAATTACCGTTCCAAAGACCTTACATCCAAATAATATCACATTGGTGATTAGGCTTTAACACATGAATTTTGGGGGGGTACCCTAACATTCAGTCTATAACATGAGCATTAATTATTTTTGATAGGTTTTAGAATATCTTATATATGATAATTCTAACTCTCCAATCACCTGGGAAATAAAAGTGATTTAACTGCCCCTATATACTCTTTCTGGCAAATAAATCAGGTAGTGCATTTTCATTGGTACTGAAGTGATGATGAAGTGATGATGAAGAATTTGTCTTGTCTCAGATTCACTGACGTTTGTTCTACCACGTAAAATAGGGCTTTTAAAATAATTTAAAACGAATTTACCATCAATTGTCTTTGTGACACTAACATACATAAATGGATTTTATGGAGATGGCAGATATATCTTTACAGAGTACAAGTGACCTTTACCTGTCATCAGTGAAGAATAAATCTTATTGCTGTTTCTTGTTCTGTTTTAATAGTAGGGAATGGTATAAGAAAAAGAAAAGAAAATTGTGAAGTTAAGAATTGTCTGAAGGTGATAGATTTTAAACAACATTCTCCTCGACCTTAGATTTCACAGCCCTATTATGAAGACAGGTGTTGGAAAAAGCAGTCCTTGCTACTTGAAGAGAAGAATTTATAGTTAATTCAATTCCCAGATATCTATTTTAAACAGACACTTTAAATCAGTAGTACTTATATTTGATTAGTGTTTTGTCTGGAGCAATAATAAAAAACATTTAGGCATTTACATAGTTGAGCAGGGAAAATTAATAGCTATGAAACAAACACTTCAGTGATGCACACGTTTGAAATGTTTTCTTTACAATGTGAATATTGGACTTTTTAAAACAGTCAAAAATATAAGAGGAA
>NW_021865492.1:0-872 GCF_006229205.1 Suricata suricatta | reverse complement strand
GATGCTTAACAGACTGAGCCACCCAGGCACCCTGAGGTCCAGTCTTTATTAAGTACGGATTCAAAGAAATAGCAGTCTGACAAAAAAAGTGTAATGGTAACAATCAAATCTTAAAGTTTCTCAAAAAACATCAAAAGGAATCCTTTTTATAACACAGCTATGCTTTTTAAAACTTTTTTCCCCATTGATTTTTCAACTCCCAAAAACTTTCATTCAACTTTCCATTGACTTCAATGACTTTCTCCCTCCACTCCAAAAAACCAAGGACACAAGAGAGCCAAGTAGTTAATATGTAAATATACGTAGTGTTCCCTCCTTTCTCATCCTCCAAAAAAAGATCTGTCCTTGGCTACTCAGTTTCTTGGCTTTTGTGCTGCCAAAATCAAGATAATAACTGGAAAAACCAGCATGGAGTAGAGGCTTAACTTTGGGAGAAAGAAGGGAGAAAAATGGTCCAAAAAAGAGAGAAAAAAAGAAGAAAAAAAATAGTGATGTTAAAAAAAATTTTTTTTCTAATGTTTATTTATTTTTGAGAGAGAGAGAGAAAAAGGGTGAGCAGGGAAGGGACACACAGAGAGGGAGACACAGAATCTGAAGCAGGCTCCTGGCTCTGAGCTGTCAGCACAGAGTCCAATGTGGGGCCTGAACACATGGACTGCGAGATCATGACCTGAGCCAAAATCAGAGGCTTAACCGACTGAGTTACCCAGTGAGGTTGTAAAAAGTGGATGTATAGGTGTGTGTAGAAGCATAGCAAGAGAACAATAGAAAATCACAACTTTATGTGACTTGGTTTTCTCAACACAGAACTTAGTGTATAGTAAATTTGGAGAAACTATCTGTAATATGGCTACCAACCATTTTTTAAAAAA
>NW_021865491.1:0-872 GCF_006229205.1 Suricata suricatta | reverse complement strand
TAACAAACAACCTCAAAGTATCAATGTGATATGGGAACAATTTTTTCTTTGTTTGCATTATATGTCATTGACTATAGGTCAACTGCTACAAATTTTCTCATTGAGGACCCAACCTGAAAGAGACCCTGTCTGAAACCTGCTGCTCTTCAAAGAGAAAGAATAAGGAAGGTTCAGGAAGCAAGTATTAACATAAGTATCATCAACTCATACACCAATGGCCAAAGCAAGTCACATGGCCAAGCCCAATGTCTTCAAAGAAAACAACACATATTTTCTCTGTCCAAATGATTCAGTCTAGCACAATCACCTTTCTGGTCACAAATACTTGCACACCTCTTTTATTCACACAAAATGAATGAGACGCTAAATGTTTTTTCCAACCAGGCTGGAAATCCAGGATCTTGTTCTAGTCTCTATATCAGGTTTAAGCCCTCTTGACTCAGACACCTATAAACATCAACAAAATAAAACAAAAACTATCTTCCCCACACACATTCAACGTACAATGGTGGGATGGGGACGGGATAATGATGACAGATGTTTCTATTTAACAAAGAGAATAACTAGAAGGCAGAGCAGTCATTGGCTAATAGCAATGCTGAAACCTTATCAGACTAATGTTTTGATAAACCTGTATCTTGGAGAATAGACATATTCTTGCTTAAGGCCGAGTTTTGCTATTTGGATTAGCTCCACAATCCATGGTTCCTCATAGTCCTTGGTTATTCCTAGGAGGTGCTCCTTTTTCCAATATCCCTCCTTGGCCACATATGAAGAAAGTGTGGGAGAATATGTAGGTCTTTAGAGCTGGGCAGCTTTCTCAGTCTACCTACTGCCAGAAATAGCTTTGGGAGTCACAGTTGCTTTTAATC
>NW_021865490.1:0-872 GCF_006229205.1 Suricata suricatta | reverse complement strand
TATTAAGAAAAGCATCTTGGGGGTGCCCAGGTGGCTCAGTTGGTTAAGCATCCGGCTTCAGTTCAGGTCATGATCTCATGGTTCGTGGGTTCGAGCCCTGCATCAGGCTCTGTGCTGACAGCTAGCTCAGAGCCTGGAGGCTGCTTTGGATTCTGTTTCTCCCTCTCTCTGACCCTCCCCTGCTCGTGCTGTCTCTCTCTGTCTCTCAAAAATAAATTAAAAAAATTAAAAATTTTTTTAAAAAGCATCTTGAATATGTGAACTACATTAGAGGATAAGATATTACATCAATTAATTCATACCCCGTTGGTAGCCAGGTTAACAGCATGTAACCTTGTAAATAAAAAATACAAAAAAAAAATTTCAAAACTTTGTAATCTGATCTATGAGTTTATATTAGCCTATGCATGAAATGGTTCTCCTTTAGTATATGTCTAAAATTGCAATATAAGAGGGTTTTTTTAGTTTAAAAAAATTATTTTGTTAAATATAACCTGATAGGTAAAGGTACTAAATTTAGGGGACACCTGGGTGGCTCAGTTGGTTAAGTGTCTGAATTTGGCTCAGGTCATGTTCTTACACTTTGTAAGTTCGAGCCCCACATCGGACTCTGAGCTCACCCTGCTTTGGATTCTGTGTCTCCCTCTCTCTCTCCACCCCCTTCCCTGCTCATGCTTGCTTGTGTTCTCTCTCTCTCCCAAACATAAATAAATATATAAAAAATAATTTTAGGGGTGCCTGGGCTAGCTCAGAGCCTGGAGCCTGTCTTCAGATTCTTTCTCCCTCTCTTTCTCACCCTCCCCTGCTCATGCTGTCTCTCTCTCTCTCTCAAAAATAAATGAGGGGCGCCTGGGTGGCTCAGTCGGTTAAGC
>NW_021865489.1:0-872 GCF_006229205.1 Suricata suricatta | reverse complement strand
TCTTGAACGCATCCATGATGATACCAAAGAATTCGGACTTGTATTCTCACATGGGAAATGTCCCTTGGGCACCTGAGTGGCTCCGTCCGTGAAGCATCCTGCTCTTGATTTCTGCTCAGGTCCTGGTCTCATAGTTTGTGAGTTGGAGCCTGCATCAGGCTCTGTGCTGACAGCAGGGAGCCTGCTTGAGATTCCAGGTCTCCCTCTCTCCCTCTCTCTCTCCCCTCCCCCCATCTCTTTCAAAATAAATAAACTGTTTTAAAAACAAGAAATGTCCCTTGCTCCGGGTAGCCCACCTCCTCTCAAAAGCTATCAATTCAGTAAATACCAAAATAAGCATAAGAAAGCACGCTATTTAGAGAATCCTTAAGAAATTCATTTTAACATTCTTTCCCGAACTTGCAAACCACTTCACACCTACAATAAGAGGAAGGGACCTAACACTCAGCTGCAGAAAGAAAACCTTTCAAACTTGGCTGAGGCCCGGCTCCTGTCTCTTCCTCCTCCTGTCGGCTTCGCCCCTGCACCTGTCTCCCTCGCAGGGGCAGCCCCTCTTCCGTGCTGGCTGCTGCATTTACACGGCGACCACCACGCTTCCAGGAAATACGCACACGTTTTCATGTAATTATTTTGCAAGTTTATATAAAGCACATCATAGCAAACGTGCCTTCCAAGAGGTGGATTTCTTCCTCAATAGTATGTTTGTGACAGTGACCCGGCTACCCTCACCCGTCCTCTCTGAGGCTGCACACACCCGAATGGGCATTCCACCTTTCCCTTGTGCGTCCCTTTTTGAGTAAACTTGAAAGTTGTTTCTGATGTTTTACTAGTAGATGCTGTTTTGAACAGTCTCTATTTATCCCAGGTCAGAG
>NW_021865488.1:0-872 GCF_006229205.1 Suricata suricatta | reverse complement strand
ACAAGCAATTTTAGTATGAAAGTCAGCTAACGCATTTCCCTCAGAGAGGGGGCCAGGCAACTTAGAGTGAGCTCTAATGTGTCCTATGTAAAAGGGTTCCTGGCGTTGTTGAACATTAACCAGTAATTGCAAAAGTAAACCTGAAATTCCTGTTTTATAGAGAGTAACTGTTGCAATTTCAATGGCTGGAAAGAGTCCAACCACATATTTAGAGTCTGAAAATAAATTAAACCTCTCTGGAGTGTCTTGAAACAATCTGATAACGGCGACAAGTTTGGCTCTCTGGGCTGAAGTTTCCTCAGTTTGAAAAGAAATAATTTTAGGTTCAGATGAGTTTTTATAAATGATTACCGAAGCCATGCCGTTAGAGGACCCATCAGTAAATGCTAAAAGGGCATCCTCCAAAGGCTTACTTTTTGTTTTTGTAGGAAAAATAAAAGAATTTAATTTACTAAATTGTTATATAGGGTCCTTAGGTATATTAAAGCCAAGATTGCCTGTATACCCAATCATAGCAACCTGAAAATCAGTAAATCCCTGCATTAATTCCTCAATCTGAAATTTAGAATATGGAAGAACAATTTCTGCTGGCTCTTGTGTAAATAATTCTCTGCTTCTTTTTCTCCCCTTAATAATTAATTGTGTTATTAAAGACGAATAATCGGCCAAAACTTTTTTAGGAGTAGCTGATAAATAGAGCCATTCTAGTATTCCCTCTTGCCATAGGCAAGCAGTGGGAGAATGTTCAGTTGGTAAAATTATTAAAGACCAAGTCTCGTTGTAGTTAACCCTAGTAAGCATGGCTCCTTGTAGAGCCTCATTAACTTTAGACAAGGATTCCAAGGCTAAAGGAGTTAACTCTCGTTTGGAAT
>NW_021865487.1:0-872 GCF_006229205.1 Suricata suricatta | reverse complement strand
TTGAATCCAATGTTATCTAAAGGCATCTCTCTCCCAAGTGTCTGGAAGTGAAAACCCACATTGTATAAGTGACTAAATGGGTTGAGTGAGGTGTTACCAGAACGAGACATGACTTAGCTTCCTTAGCCAGCTCATCTGTCCTGTTTTCTCTTTTGTTCTCCATCTTCCTATTTCCTACCTTTGGGGCCAGGTCTGCAAGTCAGCAGTGCCTGTGGGGGGGTGGGGGTCCTGTCACATTTTACTCCCTAGGATATGAGACACATGGGACATGTCTGTGGGACATGTGCTGTGTGATATCTGTTTAGGTCTTGATTCATTTCTTCCTACGTTATGGCTTAATAAGACTCCCTTCTCTTTTATCTCAATGGATTGGCAGCATTTGGTGATGGAATAGGGTCATGTTTGCAAAGAACAAGGAAAGTTGGTTGTTTCTCAAAGCCTTCTCCCAGTTAAGGGATTTGTTCCTAGTAGAAAGACCCTTTGCCCCCTCCCTCCCATCCCCATGCTTACTTTCCCCTCTGTGCCTATCATTTGGCGCATTAAAGTAGGTAATGAGAGAGCCCCTGTTTCTCCATTAGACAGAGTCTTTTATGTCTTACTTCTTTCAAAAGTTGCACACTTTAGTTAATTTGTTACGGTTTTTCATCGTGTGCCTGGAGAGGTAGGATTACCTAACCAGTTGCCTTCAGGAGAATTTGGTCCAAAAGAGGTTTCTGTGGAGGTCTTTGTAACAATGTAAGACATCCTGATCGCCCCCTCCAGTCTTGTTCCTGCTGGCCGTGAGCACAGGTGTCGACCCAGTGCCCCACATATGCTGGCTTTGTAGCAGGCCCCTGGCAGAGCTGTGAGGACAGCGTCAGCACCTCCATGAC
>NW_021865486.1:0-872 GCF_006229205.1 Suricata suricatta | reverse complement strand
CGCCCCCCATCATCCACCGTGACCTCAAGTGCGACAACATCTTCATCACTGGGCCCACCGGCTCCGTGAAGATCGGCGACTTGGGACTGGCCACCCTCAAAAGGGCGTCCTTTGCCAAGAGTGTGATCGGTAAGCCTGCGCCCTGGGGCCCGGACCGCCTGTGGGGGTGTCCCTGGCTGGGTGGGTCGGGCCGAGAGGCTGGCTGGCGCCCCAGGGGCTGTGGACACCCAGCAGCAAGGAGGCCTCGATGACAGAGGGACTTGGGGCTTTGTGGCCAGTGAGGCTGGAGCAGGCGGGGAGGCAGGGGGCCACCCCAGGCCACAAGGCCCGAGAGAGGGAGTCCCGAGGGAGCACGTAGGGCACTGAGGCTGAGGGACTTGGCGCGGGCGCTGGTTTGCTAGCCTTTCTTTCTGTACGTGGGGACGCAGGACGGACAAGAGGTCGAGATCAGGGTTTCGATGTGCACTTGGGGACAGAACTTGGCCTATTTGTGGCAGATGAAACTGCTGGGAATCTGGAAACTTCTTTGGCAGGGCGAGTGGGTTTGGAGTGTGACATCTGGGGCAGGGCAACTCTGTAGGGTGTCCTGTGGACAGGGGCCTCTGGCAGCTCTGGGGTCGGGTCCCACCTAGGCCTCAATTTCTCTTTCCATGAAATGGGTGTGGCAGGCAAGGGCCTCTGAGCTGCTGGCTGTTTCCAGGCAGGTTTGGTCTCGGGGGTGGGGTGCGTGGTGGAGCCCCCTGGGCTTTCTTTGGGTGGTGACTCTGTCCCTCTCGGAAGTGGGCTGTCAAGGCACTGGGTGGCGTGAGGGGAGATGTGAAGGCTGGGCGTTTCCAGCAGGTGCATTGGGCCCCATGCCCCGCACAGGGTGC
>NW_021865485.1:0-872 GCF_006229205.1 Suricata suricatta | reverse complement strand
GGGGCGCGCTGGGTGGCTGAGTTGGTTGAGTGCCTGACCTCAGCTCAGATCATGATCTCACAGCTGGTGGGCTCAAGCCCCATGTCAGGCTCTGTGCTGACAGCTTGGAGCCTGGAGCCTGCTTCAGATTCTGTGTCTCCCTTTCTCTCTGCCCCTCTCCTTCTCTCTCTCTCTCTCTCACTTTCTCAAAAATAAATAAATATTAAAAATTTAAAAAATATAAGACTACTAGGTATTTCTTTTGGCCTCTGGGCACTTGGAAAACTTACTGAAATTCTGTGGGCAGTGGGAACAGAGAAATTGTGGGAATCTCTGTTTTGGGCATTTGACTTCACTTCTCTGGTCCTCAGTTTCCCTAAGTATAGATTGGGGATGACAATAATATATCATAAGGTTGTTGACAGGACTGAGAATATAGGCAGTATTCAGGACAGTGCCTGGCACGTGATGCCTGTTGTACACCTGCTCCCACTGCACACAGAGGCCACGTGAATGGCTGGCAAGGCTAAGCGGGCGATGTCCAAAATGCAGCAGAGATCCATTTCCTAACACTCTCTTTTTTTAAAACATTCTCCTCTTTTATTAATAACCATATACCACATGCTTTTTTTTAATGTTTTATTTATTTTTGAGAGAGAGAGAGAGACAGCATGAGCAGGGGAGGGTCAGAGAGAGAGGGAGACACAGAATCTGAAGCACGCTCCAGGCTCTGAGCTAGCTGTCAGCACAGAGCCTGACACAGGGCTCGAACCCACGAACCGTGAGATCATGAGCTGAAGCCAGATGCTTAACCGACTGAGCCACCCAGGCGCCCCATATACCAAGTGCTTTGGCATACATTACAGAGAGCACTGGACTGGGAGTCATAAGGG
>NW_021865484.1:0-872 GCF_006229205.1 Suricata suricatta | reverse complement strand
TGATGATGAGTGATGTTGAGCATCGTTTTATGTGTCTGTAGGCCATTTGGATGTCTTCTTTGGAGAAGTGTCTGTTCATATCTTCTGCCCATTTCTTCACTGGATTATTTGTTTTGTGATTGTGAAGTTTGGTGAGTTCCTTGTGCATTTTCGATATTAGCCCTTTATCTGATATGTCATTTGCAACTATCTTTTCCCATTCTGTCGGTTGCCTATTAGTTTTCTTGATTGTTTCCTTTGCCTTGCAGAAGCTTTTTATCTTGATGAAGTCCCAAGGGTTCAGTTTTGCTTTAATTTCCCTTGCCTTGGAGGATGTGTTCTTGAGTCCAACAGAGCAAAGCCTAAAGAGGGAACGTCTCCAGTGATAGGTCTGCCTTCCATGTTCCCAGGTCCTTTTCCAGGATCTGCCTCTTCTCTGGATGATTCTTACACATCACATTCATCCCTTTCCTTTCATGAGCTTGCAACTCTAGTCTCAGACTCTAGACAAACACGGCAGAATACACCACCCTAACATCCGTACCAGATTTATGCACACAGCGCTTCGTGCCTGCCATTTTTCTGCCTTGGATGCCTTCTATTTTTTTTTATGTTTTTTATTTATTTTTGAGGGACAGAGAGAGAAAGCGTGAGCAGGGGAGGGTCAGAGAGAGAGAGATGCAGAATCTGAAGAGAGACTCTGAGCTAGCTGTCAGGACAAAGCCCAATGTGGAGCTCGAACCCACAAACCATGAGATCATGACTTGAGTCATAGTCGGACACTTAACTGACCGAGCCACCCAGGTGACCCCCCCCCTTGGATGTCTTCTAAAGGAAATGTGTCATGTTTGATAAAAGTCCCTTGTCCTGCTGAGGATGCTGATAAGTTTGGA
>NW_021865483.1:0-872 GCF_006229205.1 Suricata suricatta | reverse complement strand
GCACACTGTTGCTCTGGTTTTCAGGCACTCTTTCCCAAGTAAGGAAGCACCTAAGGAAAGCAGTTGGGGTGGGGAAGGCTTGATGTTAGAGGCTCAGCTCCCACTGGTTGGCGCTGTGCTGCAGGCTGAGGTCTGTCCATGCTGGTTGGTGGGTGGAAATATTGGCATCAGCCCACTCTCTAGTCCCTGGAGATGAGTTCCCACTCAGGCCTCCCTCCCCACCCCCATCACAGTACTTTTATGTTTTATCTCAGGAGCTCTACCTGGCTTTGAAGACTCCAGATTCTATGAACTCAATATGACATGGATCCCCACTGATCCTCTGGAAGAGGGTTCTGCTGTGCTGTGGCTGGAGCTGGTTTGTTCCAGAAGGGCAGTTGCAGAAATACCTGGGGGCTTGGAGGTCATAGTTACATTTATGAAGAAGACAGCATCCAGTTAGCTGCTCTCAGCAGGGGCTCCTATGCTAATGAACACGGAAGTGTAAAGGTGCCTGTCAGCTCTCCTGTCTCATGAGAGGCAGTGCCACCTCTCCCAATGCACTCCAAGAAGGGACCTGTCTCTTCCCATATGACCCTGGACCACAGTGTCTCCTATGGGCCTCTGTCCTCCTTCTCCACAGGAGCAATGATATGCCCACCAGACTCCACCCAGCGATGGCATGGACTTACAAATCTTCCGTCTTTTAGCTCCACGTTTACAGGAGGTTGACTTGTGTTGGTTAAGTGTCATCTTGACTGCGTCAGGGGTATCCAGATTAACCATTGTTTCTGTGGATGTCTGTGATGTGTTTCTAGAAGAAATTGACATTTCCATCCATGGCTTCTGTCTGCATGGGCATCACCCACTCCATTAAGGTTCTGAATAGAATC
>NW_021865482.1:0-1747 GCF_006229205.1 Suricata suricatta | reverse complement strand
ATAGTTGTTGGGATGGACAGTGTCAGAAACACTAGGTTTGTTTACACCAGTATTTGGCACATCTGTTGATCTCCAAGGAAATGACTTCTCAGTTGAGCTGGTGCTGGCGATACTCGGGGACTCTGCTTTAAGCCTACATCTTTCTAGCTGACTGGCAACGATCTGCCTTTCCACTTCCAGTTCTCGGGTGAGTCATTGAAACTGAAGCTCCTGCTCCTTGACGGAAGCTAGAACAGTGGTGGCTTTGGTCTCGGGTTCCATGCCTGGGCCCCTGGAGGCAGCTTCCTGGCGGCTCTGTGGTTGGCCCTCCTCCACCAATGAGGCCTGCTCAGGAGCTGGCATTCCTCTTTCCAGGTTAGGCAGAGCCCGTCATCGCTCTGGGGATCAGGGACATCTGTGCCGAGGGGTCGTCGCTGCGGCACCCGAAAAAATTAAAAAAGTGCAGCGGCCAAGTGGCTGCCCGCCCCTCCCTCCCTCATCCGCCCCCTCCCCCGGCGGTGGCGGCGGTGGCTGCGGTGGCCAACTTGCCCCTCTACCCAGTGCCCATGGTGCCGCCTCCGCGCCCAGCGTTGACACGGACTCAGCCCCGGAGCCCCCTCTACTGCCCGGAGGCCGCCGCCGCTGCCCGCCCAGCCGCCAGCCTCATTCGTAAATTATTTAAAATGCTTGAGAGTAACAGAAAGGCAAAAATTATTCTTTAAATTACATTCATCACACTTATGAAAGGAAGTGCAAACATTAAATTAAACATTAACAGGTTGAATGCTGGATGTAATAAAATAAAGAACTCTCCAGATTAATGCAAGAAAAACTTAAACTAGGAATTCAAGGAGAATTCAAGATTGAGAGGAAAGTTGACAAATCTGATTATATTAACATGACAAGGTATCTCAAACTGTCATTTTGAGAGATGCAAAAACAGAACCTGATAAAAAGCAACATCTTAGATGAGCTCAAGAAGAGACCCTTTCATGAAAGCATGGAAAGGAATGGACAAAACAGGGGATAAAAAGTCTAAAACTAACAGCAACACTAAACTAACAAGTGAAATAATAAACACATTATAATCAAACAGAGAAACAAGGTAAGGATGCCTACGATGCAATTTGTATTTCATATTGCTCTGGAAGGGCTAGCTGATACAAAGGAATGGAAAAGAGAGCTGTTAATATTATAAGGGAGGAGACAACAGGGAAACCCAAGAGAAGTACTAGAAAATGATGGCACCTCACTAGAGTATTGATGGCTTGGGCAAGCACATTATGAGAGATGTTGCTGGTAAAACATATTGCGATCCCAGCAAGGTATTTTGTAGACAATAGACTGATTGAATGTAAAGTTTACCTGGAGGGACAGAAGACCCAGAAGAACCAACATAATCCTAAAGGAGAATAAAGTCACAGGACTGACACTACTTGACTTCAAGACTTAGTATGAAGCTACAATAATCAGGACAGTGTGGTGTTGGTGCAAGAAGAGACAAGTAAACCAATGGAGCAGAATAAAGACATAAACCCACATGAAGATAGTTGACTGATCTTTGACAAAGGAGTAAACACAATCTGATGGAGAAAGAGCAGTGTCTCCGACGAAGAATGGCAGAACAACTGGGCATCCGCATACAAAACCATTAGTGTAGACATAGACCCTACCTACACTTTCCATAAAAATTAACGTGAAATGGATCATAGACATAACATTAAAATACAAACCTAGAAACTTCTACAAGATAATGCAAGAGGTAAGC
>NW_021865481.1:0-872 GCF_006229205.1 Suricata suricatta | reverse complement strand
GCGTCATTCAGAATAGCAACATCAAGTGGTGGCTACATAAGTGCGCCACATCCAAATTAGCAGTTTTCGGGGGGAGGGGGCGACTGCGTGCCAACTTGCAGATTCTATAAGTTTCTATTTAATCTTAGACTAAATTTAAAGAGGATTTAATTAGCAATTCATTTCTTTCTCTTTATTTACATTGTGCACTTCTCTTGAAATGAGATTCGAAACGAAGTCTGTTCTTGCCGTGGGCCACCGTGTTAAGTGTGAGAGCAGCAATGACAGGTGACCGGGCCGCGGCACCCGGGGACCCCAGAAGTGTGCGTCTGGGCAAGCGTGCCTTTCTGAGGCCGCGTGAGACAGCAGGGGTCCGGAGGGGCTCAGAGCACGTGACCCACCGGCCCATGGGGCTCCCAGCTCTGCCCCTGGCTCCCCCCTCTGCCCCTGGCTCCCCCCTCATCTGCTCCCCTCTGGGTCATTTCTGGGTCACCCCAGGGGTGCTCGCTGGGTGCCCCCGGCCCACTGCACGCTGCTACCCTGCTTCCTGCCTGGCTGGTCTGGGGAGCCCTCTCTAGTGGGCAGGCCAGCTCCCCCCGTCCTGCACCCCGGGGGCACGAGACCCCAACCACACAGGCAGCACGGCGGGGTGCACGGGACTCTGCTGCTAAGCAGGCAGCACCGGGGCAATCGCTGAGACAGGCAGAGGGGGAAGCAGCCAATTCCAGAAACTTCTGCAGACTCTGCGGCTTGGAGCCGCAGAAGCCCGCACCCCTGCAGTCAGCCCAAGAGCTGTGCTGGGTGGTCCGGGCCTGGGGGTGGGCTCAGCAGGGCACAGCTCCGTCATCCAGACCCTCAGAGCCTGAGTGTTAGACTCAGGATTCCTGCCCCAC
>NW_021865480.1:0-872 GCF_006229205.1 Suricata suricatta | reverse complement strand
AGCCACCTGGCTCCAGGCTCTTATTTGTTGAGAGATTTTTGGTAACTGATTCAATTTCTTCACTGGTTATGGGTCTATTCAGATTTTGTATCTATTCCCGTTTGAATTTGGTAGTTTGTCTGATAAAAGTATGGCTACTTCCAGCTTTATAGCATTTATGGCTACTTCCAGTTTTATAGCATTGTGATCTGTAAGTGTGCCTGATATGATCTCAATTCATTATATTTATGGAGGGCTACTTTATGACCCAGTATGTGATCTATCTTGGAGAATGTGCCATGTGCACTTGAGAAGAAAGTGAATTCCCTAGCGTCAGGATGTAGAATTCTAAATATATCTGTCAAATCCATCTGTTCCAATGTGGCATTCAAGTCTACTGTTTCTTTAGTAATTTTCTGTCTAGTGGAGTATTAAAATCCCCTGCAATTAGCACATTCTTATCAATAAGATTGCTTCTGTTTGTGATTAATTGTTTTATGTATTTGGGTGCCCCCAAATTCGACACATAGATGTTTATAATCATTAGCTCTTCCTGATGGAGAGACCCTGTAATTATTATATAATGTTTTTCTTCATCTTTTGTTACTGCCTTTACTTTAAAATACAGTTTGTCTGATAAAAGTATTGCTACTTCCAGCTTTCTTTTGACTTCAGGTTGCATGATAGATATTTCTCCATCCCTTTACTTTCAGTCTTCAGGTCTAAAATGAGTCTCTTGTAGACAGCAAACAGTTGGATTTTTTTTTTTATCCATTTTGCTACCCTATGTCATTTGATTGGAGCATTTAGTTCATTTACATTCAGTGTTATTATTGAAAAATATGGGTTTAGATTCATTGTGTTCTCTGTAGGGTTCATGCTTGTAATAGTGT
>NW_021865479.1:0-873 GCF_006229205.1 Suricata suricatta | reverse complement strand
CATTAAACTTGAAAGTAATTTGTTCTTACATTTTATAACACTCGAAATTTACAGAGATGTGCAGTGCTGTAATAAAAATCATATCCACTTTCCAAAAAATATTGTAAATTGTATGACAGAGGTCAGTTTTACCTCTCTAATACAAAAAATATATGAGCTAGTACCATTCAGGAAAAATGTATTCCTCTAGGTGACCACTAGTAGACAAATGGATATTGAACAAAGTCTTAGGTAAAAGTTTAGGAACATAGTTGGGCGTAAGGACACTTTGGCCAAGTGTACAATGGATTTCAAAGTCAGGATGAGTATGGTAGCTTCTTAGTGAGAACAGCATGTGGGTTTCATTATATCACAGCTGAACCATCTGTGATCAATGATGTGCTCTAACCTGAAGCAAACCACCTTATGTAGAGCTCTAGCATCTACGGAATTTCCATAAGAAGATAGAAGAAACCATTAGTGTTAGTAGGGTTGGGTCACAAACAAATGGGCCAAAATAGGAAACTCCTTTTTTTTTTTTACTTAATTCACCCCAGTTGTAACTTTAATGGGACATTTTATAGCTTCAGATAACTAACACTGGACCAAACATAGAACGTGATGGCAATTCTGCATTATGTGTTTGTGACAATATAGAAGGCACAAGGATGGTCTTTAAATGATGACAGAGAATATACTAGAAAACTGAACTAACTTAATTATTGGATCACTTATAATCCCATAACTTAGGCAATCCTTTCCCACTTCTCAACAGTCTATACTTGAAAGTTTGCTAATTTTCCCCAAAGTGATTATAGATTGTTTTTTGTATTGTTTGAGTAACAAAACAATGCTCTTGGTATTGCTTAGTATACATAGACTTTATCCTAATTT
>NW_021865478.1:0-873 GCF_006229205.1 Suricata suricatta | reverse complement strand
TTTGCAATCAGCCCAATGCTAGTCTCATAAAATGAGTTTGGAAGTGCTCCTGCCTTTTTAATTTTTTTGAAGGGTTTGACAAAGATTGGTATTTTTCTTTAAATGTTTGACAAAACACCTGTGGAAACCATCTGGTCCAAAGCTTTTTTTGGGAGATTTTTGATTACTGATTCAATTTCCTCAATTATTATTGGTCTGCTTACATTTTGTATTTCTTCATCATTTAATCTCAGTAGGCTGCATGTTTTGAGAAATCCAGTGATTTCTTCTAGGCTATTCAATGTATTGGGGTGTAAGTATTGGGTTATCAGTTGTAATGTCTCTTATTTCAGTTGTGATTTGAGTCTTCTTTTTTCTTAGTGTAGCTAAAGGTTTGTTAATTTTATTTTTGTGAAAACTCAGTTCTTAGTTAAATTCATCTTTTCTGTTCTTTCTCTTGTCCCTATTTATCTCTCCTCTCATCATTGTTTTTCCTTCCTTCTGCTAACATCGGGTTTAGTTTACTCAGCTTTTTCAAGTTCTTTAAGTTGTAAATTTGGGTTGGTTATTTGAGATCTTTCTCTTTTTTATTAATGTAGGCATTCATCACTATAAACTTCCCTGTTGGAACTGTTTTTGCTGCATCCCTAAGTATAGGTATTGTGTTTCCATTTTCATTCGTCTCGTATTTTTTAATTTCTTCTTTGAAATCAGGAGTGTGCTGTCAAAATCCTAGCTTTCCTCCTGTTACTGATTTCTAATTTCCCAACTCTATAGTCAGAAAAGATATTTGATAGGGTTTTATTTTATTTATTTTTTTGTTGCCGAATACAGTTTATTCAGAAAATATGATGGTGATTCCCGAATCTGGTCAGTCCAGGACCAAGAAGCTGC
>NW_021865477.1:0-873 GCF_006229205.1 Suricata suricatta | reverse complement strand
AACGAAACCACATACACAATTTACTTATTGCCTTGGATTTTTGCTACTGTACTCCTCCATAGCAACTTACAAATGATTATCTTTTACGTACATTATCACATTCAATCAAGAAGGATATTGGCCCTATCTGAAGTTACAGCTTCTAGAATTGAAGAACAGCTGGTAAGTAACAAAGCATCACTTGCCCCTGCATACAGGGGCATCATTTTGCCTCCACCTGTGGGCTTTTTTTCCCTAGACCCCCCTGCCCTTTATGAAAGAGGATCATAGTTCTGTGACTGAAATTGTAAAAATAAGTTTGGGAAATAGCTCAAAAACGAATACATATTTGTTAACACTATTGTAATTTGTAGGCTTCTAAAAAACACCCCAAAATTTATGATGACAAGAGTGAATTTAACAAACTATCAAACACGTAGGCACCCAGCAAAAGTTAAAACTGCAGCCACGGGAGTCATATATATTCAGGGTATTATCACACTTCCGGTCTCTGTAGATAGAAATGATTGTTTTGCATGCTTAACAATAACAATAGCACAACAGACCAGGTGCAGTTGTATTGCGACTGATTTTACAGTATAATCTTCATTTGGAAACAAATCCTGTTAGTAGCCTTCACTTTCAATCTATTGATTGTGCTTTTATATAACATCATTACAAAGGTTTGCAGTAAGAGAGAAAAAAAAAAAGCCATTACTTTATATAAGTTATATTTTTTAACACCAAGGCTACATTATAAAGTATAGTACAGAATGAATTGTAAGATGAATGAATTCTGTGCCATTGATTACATTTTTCTTTACCATTAATGAATGAACTTTAAATTTTATTATTTACTGTATATATTTAGGAAGAGGGGATACTATTTTTTTT
>NW_021865476.1:0-873 GCF_006229205.1 Suricata suricatta | reverse complement strand
AGTAAGAGTCCAGGGTCCTGGGATGTGAAAGATGCTTGTACGTCAAGGACCACAGAGATCTATGTCCCAAGAACACGGAGTTAATGTGCTCAACTCCAACAGTATCCAACTCCAGTCACCGTCTTTGAGGCGGAGTGTCAGGAATAGTCTTGAAAGAGGCCGGTAAGCAGAGAAGACCTCAGGCTTAGCCTCCTTGCTGGACAGAATTCTCTCTCTCTGGCACAGAAATAACCTGTAGGGGCCTACATGGTGCCATGTACAGATGGGGTTTAATGAAGGTGGTGATGATCATGATAATTATTCAAACTCTTTCCGATCTCTATCCCCCAGGGAGGTCAGTGCTGCCTTTTGTCATCTGACTAAATTTGAGAGGTGACCCTTCTTCCTAAGTTTATTCTGTGATGTCTTCCCACACACGGTTCGGTTTCTCTGCTTTCCCATCACTCAAATCAGCATATGCACAGCAGTGTGCTAGATACTCAGGAGGGTACAAAAGAAAAATGAGATGGTCAGGAGGTCCCTGGGCCCTCCTGACATTGATGCCAGCAGCAGAGGCTGGGGCTTATGCAGGGAATACTTTAAAACAAGAAATATTGAGTGGAAAGAGGAAAAATGACTAGTTTGTTTTGTTTTCATTTGTTACACTTCACCTCTTTCAGAAAAGAATGTAAAGTGAGTTAAAATAACATAAGCAGATGCACACAATAAAGTTACTTAAGTTGAAAAAGAAAATCAAACATCTGATTAAAAAAGCAAGAGCAAGAAATATAACCATGGGGGCTAACACAGTCAATATGACCGAGCACTGAATTTAACTCTGGCGTTTCCAGAAGATGGGGCAGAAGAGAAGAATGGGTCACGTGATCTGCATTC
>NW_021865475.1:0-873 GCF_006229205.1 Suricata suricatta | reverse complement strand
CCCACCTGACATAATCACTAATGTGAAGTTTATATTTATCATTCTCTCACTTTTTAAAAATAAATTTATCACATGTTTATGCACATCTCAACAAAGTATGTCTCCAAGTTCATGGGACATACTCACCCTAAGCAGCTATTGCTTTTCTGAAATTCAAATTTAACCGAGTAGTCTGCATTTCATCTGGCAACCCTGTTTCAGATCTGGCCATTCAACCTGGAGGGGAAGAGCCGCAGGCTGGGAGTCAGGGTTGTGGCGAGCGTGAATTAGGAAAAGGTAGGTGATCCTACATTTGGACAAATTAAAGAAAAGTGCCCTCTGGGCTGGTCCCTTTCCCTCTGGAAGGACTATAAGAACAAGGTGCCCCCTTTGGGGCAGACTGATCAGGGGAAAGGTGCCCTTTCCTTAAAGCTCACTTGGCCCCCTCCCTTTGTGCAGGGACATTCACCAGAGCTGGACACGGCAATCCCTGGTAAGAGTCAGAAGACCTGGATTCTCGTCTCAGCTCTGCTGCTAATGGCTGGGTGACCTTGGGTGAGTGTTTTTCTTCTGTATAATTCCTTTCTGTGAAGTAGGGGAAATGGGATCCAATCGAATAATTACAAGAAAGTTCTAGGTGCAGGAAATCACAGATGTGAAAGAACTTTGACAAGTAAAATACTTTGCACAAATGACTGTTGACACTATTTCCCCATAGGAGATCTGGAACAGCCCCCTGAAATGACCTAGTCCAGTCCCTTTGTTCTATAGTCCAGGAAGTTGAGGTCCTCAGAGGGCATGTGACTTTCCCAGAGACACACAGCAAGCTGATGACAAGAGTTGGAGTGAGAACTCCTGGTCCAGTGTACCCTCTCTTCCACTAGGTGTCCCCAC
>NW_021865474.1:0-873 GCF_006229205.1 Suricata suricatta | reverse complement strand
GGGCTGCCCTCCTGGCGCCTCCTGTCAGTGAGGCGTGGTGTGAGTGCAGAGAGAGGCCCAGCCAGAGGCCCGGCACCCAGTCCTGCAGGGCCTGGAGCAGAGGGTGGCGGAGGGGTGCCCAGGTCCTTGTGCTCCGGGAAGGGGCGCAGCAGCCCGCCCGGCACGGGCCTCCTCCTGTACCAGCCGTAGGGGCTCCCCCTGGGGGGTGGGGGGCACCGCAGAGCAGGGTCAGAGCCTATCCCTGCGAGGTCCAGTGCTGGGAGACAGGCATCCAGGGAAAGGGACAGCCGGGCAGAGGAGAGACTGCCGCTCCGAGAGGAGCAGAGGCGGCACCGGTGGCCCAAACAGGAAGTAGCCGTGAAACAGGCGCTGACACCTGGAATCCAGGCACAGAGCAGCAGTGCAGGTGGGACCCGGGCCGACGGGCGCAGCTGGGAGCAGCCCGCGGCCGCCCGCTTTCCGGCCACGGGGTCCTTCACTCTGCTCTCACCTGCGGTGACCCTCACGCTGCAGCGACCTTAGACCTAATCTGAACTTCTGTCACAAGAGAACGTTGCCAACATTGCCTACTGCTGTTTTCCTCCTGAGCGCACATTGTGCGTCCAGTAAGGGGCTGATATCTGAGGGTTAGGACCTCATGCAGCTCAATAGCAAAAAGCAAACAACAAAAACAAAAACAAGAAAGAAAAAAAATCCAATTAAAAATGGGCAGAAGAGTGAATGGACGTTTTTCCAAGGAAGACCTACAGACGGCTCACTGGTACCCAGAAAGGTGCTCCACATCATGAACCACCGGGGAAATGCAAACAAAACCACAAGAAGCCATCACCTCACACCTGTTTGTGTGGCTATTATCAGGAAGACTAGAAATAA
>NW_021865473.1:0-873 GCF_006229205.1 Suricata suricatta | reverse complement strand
AAAAACCTAAAAGGGGCAATGGGAAAACAGTTAAAAGGAAACTCTTGCATGGGGCAATTTCTACCTCCCTCCTGTGACAGGGAGGCTTTCCAATCTTGTTTTGTCCTTTCGTTCCTGAGTTTTACATTTAGAATAGTGGGATGTATGTGTGTGTATGTGGAGGGGGTATAACCATAGAACTCACACTGAAACCACAGATATTAATATATTAGACATATTATACATAATATATGTTTAAAAGAGTAGCAAAATCTCCCCCCTTTACTCGTTTTCATTCAGGAAACACGTGCGGAAATTTGGTGTGGAAAGTATGGTACCAGATATTTTCATGATGAATTAGAACTCAAAAGAATCATTGAAATGCGCAGTGTCAGACATTTTAATATTTTGACTCTTGCATATACTGCAAATCAATAGTTCATTTAATTTTTTAAAATTTATTTTTGAGAGAGAGAGAAAGAGAGAGAGCACAAGCAGGGGAGGGACAGAGAGAGAGGGAGACACAGAATCTAAACAGGTTCCAGGCTCTGAGCTGTCAGGACAGACCCTGACATGGGGCTCAAACTCACAAACTGTGAGATCATGACCTGAGCCAAAGTTGAATGCTCAACCAACTGAGCCACCTAGGCACCCCCAAAAGTTCATTTAAATGTTAGCTTTAACACTCTTTTAAAAAATGTCTGAATTATTTCTTTGGGCTATTAAAAAAAAAAAAACAAACCCAAAACCCAAAACCCCTATCATTGCCAACCACTTCTGTTGGGTTTCCTTAGTCAACTTACTATTGATGTAATTAGAGAAGTCTGACTCCTGGAAAACATAAAAATCTTCCAACCGTAAAGAATTTAGTGATGTAGAAAAAGCAGTTTTCCA
>NW_021865472.1:0-873 GCF_006229205.1 Suricata suricatta | reverse complement strand
AAAAAAAATAGTATCCCCTCTTCCTAAATATATACAGTAAATAATAAAATTTAAAGTTCATTCATTAATGGTAAAGAAAAATGTAATCAATGGCACAGAATTCATTCATCTTACAATTCATTCTGTACTATACTTTATAATGTAGCCTTGGTGTTAAAAAATATAACTTATATAAAGTAATGGCTTTTTTTTTTCTCTCTTACTGCAAACCTTTGTAATGATGTTATATAAAAGCACAATCAATAGATTGAAAGTGAAGGCTACTAACAGGATTTGTTTCCAAATGAAGATTATACTGTAAAATCAGTCGCAATACAACTGCACCTGGTCTGTTGTGCTATTGTTATTGTTAAGCATGCAAAACAATCATTTCTATCTACAGAGACCGGAAGTGTGATAATACCCTGAATATATATGACTCCCGTGGCTGCAGTTTTTATCTTTTGCTGGGTGCCTACGTGTTTGATAGTTTGTTAAATTCACTCTTGTCATCATAAATTTTGGGGTGTTTTTTAGAAGCCTACAAATTACAATAGTGTTAACAAATATGTATTCGTTTTTGAGCTATTTCCCAAACTTATTTTTACAATTTCAGTCACAGAACTATGATCCTCTTTCATAAAGGGCAGGGGGGTCTAGGGAAAAAAAGCCCACAGGTGGAGGCAAAATGATGACCCTGTATGCAGGGGCAAGTGATGCTTTGTTACTTACCAGCTGTTCTTCAATTCTAGAAGCTGTAACTTCAGATAGGGCCAATATCCTTCTTGATTGAATGTGATAATGTACGTAAAAGATAATCATTTGTAAGTTGCTATGGAGGAGTACAGTAGCAAAAATCCAAGGCAATAAGTAAATTGTGTATGTGGTTTCGTT
>NW_021865471.1:0-1747 GCF_006229205.1 Suricata suricatta | reverse complement strand
GCTTACCTCTTGCATTATCTTGTAGAAGTTTCTAGGTTTGTATTTTAATGTTATGTCTATGATCCATTTCACGTTAATTTTTATGGAAAGTGTAGGTAGGGTCTATGTCTACACTAATGGTTTTGTATGTGGATGCCCAGTTGTTCTGCCATTCTTCGTCGGAGACACTGCTCTTTCTCCATCAGATTGTGTTTACTCCTTTGTCAAAGATCAGTCAACTATCTTCATGTGGGTTTATGTCTTTATTCTGCTCCATTGGTTTACTTGTCTCTTCTTGCACCAACACCACACTGTCCTGATTATTGTAGCTTCATACTAAGTCTTGAAGTCAAGTAGTGTCAGTCCTGTGACTTTATTCTCCTTTAGGATTATGTTGGTTCTTCTGGGTCTTCTGTCCCTCCAGGTAAACTTTACATTCAGTCAGTCTATTGTCTACAAAATACCTTGCTGGGATCGCAATATGTTTTACCAGCAACATCTCTCATAATGTGCTTGCCCAAGCCATCAATACTCTAGTGAGGTGCCATCATTTTCTAGTACTTCTCTTGGGTTTCCCTGTTGTCTCCTCCCTTATAATATTAACAGCTCTCTTTTCCATTCCTTTGTATCAGCTAGCCCTTCCAGAGCAATATGAAATACAAATTGCATTGTAGGCATCCTTACCTTGTTTCTCTGTTTGATTATAATGTGTTTATTATTTCACTTGTTAGTTTAGTGTTGCTGTTAGTTTTAGACTTTTTATCCCCTGTTTTGTCCATTCCTTTCCATGCTTTCATGAAAGGGTCTCTTCTTGAGCTCATCTAAGATGTTGCTTTTTATCAGGTTCTGTTTTTGCATCTCTCAAAATGACAGTTTGAGATACCTTGTCATGTTAATATAATCAGATTTGTCAACTTTCCTCTCAATCTTGAATTCTCCTTGAATTCCTAGTTTAAGTTTTTCTTGCATTAATCTGGAGAGTTCTTTATTTTATTACATCCAGCATTCAACCTGTTAATGTTTAATTTAATGTTTGCACTTCCTTTCATAAGTGTGATGAATGTAATTTAAAGAATAATTTTTGCCTTTCTGTTACTCTCAAGCATTTTAAATAACTTACGAATGAGGCTGGCGGCTGGGCGGGCAGCGGCGGCGGCCTCCGGGCAGTAGAGGGGGCTCCGGGGCTGAGTCCGTGTCAACGCTGGGCGCGGAGGCGGCACCATGGGCACTGGGTAGAGGGGCAAGTTGGCCACCGCAGCCACCGCCGCCACCGCCGGGGGAGGGGGCGGATGAGGGAGGGAGGGGCGGGCAGCCACTTGGCCGCTGCACTTTTTTAATTTTTTCGGGTGCCGCAGCGACGACCCCTCGGCACAGATGTCCCTGATCCCCAGAGCGATGACGGGCTCTGCCTAACCTGGAAAGAGGAATGCCAGCTCCTGAGCAGGCCTCATTGGTGGAGGAGGGCCAACCACAGAGCCGCCAGGAAGCTGCCTCCAGGGGCCCAGGCATGGAACCCGAGACCAAAGCCACCACTGTTCTAGCTTCCGTCAAGGAGCAGGAGCTTCAGTTTCAACGACTCACCCGAGAACTGGAAGTGGAAAGGCAGATCGTTGCCAGTCAGCTAGAAAGATGTAGGCTTAAAGCAGAGTCCCCGAGTATCGCCAGCACCAGCTCAACTGAGAAGTCATTTCCTTGGAGATCAACAGATGTGCCAAATACTGGTGTAAACAAACCTAGTGTTTCTGACACTGTCCATCCCAACAACTAT
>NW_021865470.1:0-873 GCF_006229205.1 Suricata suricatta | reverse complement strand
CAGACTCTGCCCCTTCCATCCCCACCCCCAAATAAATACATTAACTTAAAAAAATAAAGGACTGGTTGAATAAATCACAATGCCTCTATACAAAGGAATACTATGCAGCCATTAAAATGAGTCAAGTCCGTATGCAGGCCCTCCATAGGGTGAGGATCTTGTTTGGTTCCCTAATGAACTTGTGCACCTAAAATAGTGTTTGAGCACATAGTAGCCTTAATTTGCTCCTGGCTGTGGTAAGAAGTGATCCCAAAATATCAATGCCTTATACAAAAATGTATTTCTTTTTCCCTCATGGATATGTAGGCAGCTACGGTGGCAGTGCTCTAGGCTGAGGGTCACAGGTTAGGTTTAGATTGGCTTCTAGTGTCTGCTTATTTAGGGACCACTATAATTTCAAAAAGTACATGAAAATAAATGATGCCCCTTAAAGCCTCTACTTAGAATTATGCACTGTCATTTTTATGCACAATCCATTGGCCAGAAAACATGGCCAAACCCAAAGTGAAGAGAGAAGTATATTATACCTTCTCTAACTGGAAGAGTCTCCAAAGTCAAAGGGCAGAGAACAGGATGTATCATAAGGAGTAGAGAACAATATTGCAGTCTATCAGAGTGCTCAATAAATATGTGTTGAATGAATGAAGAGTGATCCAATTCCAAGGATTACACACACACAAAAAAAACACAGTAAAAAACAATTGTACAAGGTGTGCCACCATTTGGTTTTTTTGGGGGGGGGTTGTTTTGTTTTGCTTTCTAAGTTTTATTTATTTATTTTGAGAGAGAGCGTGCACACATGCACAAGCAGGGGAGAGGCAGAGAGAGGGAAAGAGAATCCCAACCAGGATCTGCACTGTCACCACAGAGCCC
>NW_021865469.1:0-873 GCF_006229205.1 Suricata suricatta | reverse complement strand
GCCAGCCTGTGTCACGGTGGCCATCAGAGACCATGAGACTTTTGTTTTTCCTTGCATTTCTAATTGCTTTTCCCCTCTTGCTATTCATTGACCAATCTAATATATATTGCCTTCTTTCCTGATCTTTTGTACTACTATCATTCTGGGATGTCTTTTCGGTTAGATCCATTGTTTCCTAAATCCCCCATCATCCTTTATCTTGGGCTCCTTCCAATTTTTCGGGAGTATATCCTCAAGCAATGTCTTACCAAAAGGATGAATTAAGAGGAGGTTTTGAACACCCTACACATCAGAAAGCACCTCTATTTTTCTCTCATGCCTGATTGGTAGTCTGGCTGCATATCCAATTTGAAGTTCACTATCATTTTTTTAGCACGTTAAAAAGCATCGCGCCACTGTCTTCTCACATTTAGTGTTGAGAACACTGCTCCTATGAACACTACCAGGGTCTGCCTTTTCTTTTTCATTGGAAGCTTTTGAGAAATTTCTCAGCCTTTTTGCAATCCATTTATTGATCTTTGAAAACTGAGTCAATCACATTTTAATATATGAGAACTTCTTCTCTGATCATTTATCATAATACCTTGTTTGTTTGTTCGTTTAAATGAAGTCCTTTCCTGAATCTCTCTGATACATTAAATGTTGTTTAAGGTTTCCTCTTTCTGGAACTATTTCTGCTTCTTTGAGCTGCCAGCAGGTCTGTCGGTGTCAAGGCGGCTTGCTGACTGGCAGGCTTGGTTTAAGCATGCCCAGGCGGGGAGCTGGCAGGCAGGTGTGGCCCACCCCTCAGTGTCAAAACCAAAAAGGGCCCTCCTCTGACCCTCTTCTGCAAGCCCTAGCCCTTCCTAGATGGCTACTCCATTTCTTCTGAGA
>NW_021865468.1:0-873 GCF_006229205.1 Suricata suricatta | reverse complement strand
GAGAGTATCATGCTAAGTGAAATATGCCAGACAGAAACAAATACTTCATGGTATCACTTATATGTGAAATCTTAAAAACCAACAATACCGAGAACAAAGCAAAACAAACAAACAAACAAAAAAACCTCGCAAAAACAGTTTAAAAAAATGGTTGCCAAGGCTGGGGTTGGAGAAAATAAGAAGGGATTAGTAAAAGAGTATAAATTTTCAGTTATAAAATGAATGAGGTCTGATGATCTAACATTTGACATGTTGACTGTAGTTGGTAACACTGCATTGAATAATTGAAATTTGCTGAGAGAACTTAAACGTTCTCTCTCTCATACAAAGGGTAAATATGTAAGGTGATGGATGTGTTAACTTGATGGGGGGAATCCTTCACAATATACACATATATGCAATCATGTTGTACACTTTAAGTATCTTAAAGCTTTGTTTGTCAATTATACTTCAGCAAAGCTGGGGGAAAAACTTGTCACAGAGCTGGATGCTGAGAAACAGAATTGGATATGTGGGGGCTGGTTGAAGTGGGTTGGAGGAAAGGTTACGTTTTGTTATTTGAAATCCTTTGAAAAGGGTTCCAGCAGCAGAAAACACCTAGGAAGCCTCTTATCCTTCAGCTCTGGTCCTTAACCTGCATGTAATCATAGAGAAGATAATTGTCATGGGAAGGAAGAGGTTGTATGCAAGCATAATCAGTCAAAAACAAAACCTTGGAGTTGTAATTGAAAATGATTTGTTTTTCCAAAAAAGAATAGTAGTAAAAAAAGATGAAAATGACACATTTGATATCTATCTATGCAAATAAAGCTGCTACAAGGCCTTGGTTTTGAAGCCAGAAAAAGCAAAGCCTCACAAGGGACATACTATGTC
>NW_021865467.1:0-873 GCF_006229205.1 Suricata suricatta | reverse complement strand
TGGGGCTCCATCTTCAAAGCTTCCATAGCACCCTGTGTTTCATCCACCACATGCCGCAGTTTGCAGCAAACTCAACTCTGACCGGTCGTTTCCAGACTGGCCTCTTTAGTGGCTTCCCATTTCCCGTAGAATATGATCCAAAGCATGGCATCTGATCGACGGCCCTCTTGCTGGGAACCACTACGACAACCTTTTTTTTCAGGAACTGCATTGTCCAATTTGGTAGCTACTAGCCCCAGGTGGCTAAATAGAAGGAAGCATTCTGTACTTTAGTCAGATTGGCCACTCAGCAGACACATGTGCCTGTGGCTGCCATGTTGGATATATTTATAGAACATTACCATCATCATAGAAAGTTCTATTGGACAGCACTGTTCTAGAGATAACTATTCCCACTTTTTGCATCATTTTGCTTGTGCTGGTCCTGCTGCTTGTACTGTCCTTTCTATCCTATCCCTCTGCATAAATTTTATGTAGCTCCCACATTTGTCCTCCAGGAAGTTTCCATTAATCCTGACTGGATTAAGTGCCCCTTTTGGGTGCTTATAGACTCCTCTGCCTACCTGTCTCATAAGACTAACTCTCTTGGGTGGTTGATGTTTATGAATTGGGGAAACCTCAAGGGCAAGGACCCTGTGCCTTAGTCATCTATTTCTGGTGCCTTCATATAAGCAAGACTGTGCTCATCTTTTTCAGCACTGCAAACCCAGTACTTAGCATAGTAATTGGTTCATAATAACAGATGCTCAATAAATACTTATTAAATGAATGAGTGAATGAATTAATGACTCTGTGTAGGTAGCGGTAACACATCCTTGGGAAAGCCAGGAGTTATAAACCCTGAAATTTTCCCTTAGTGTGTTATTAGAACAT
>NW_021865466.1:0-873 GCF_006229205.1 Suricata suricatta | reverse complement strand
AGGAACAGAGTAGAATGGATGCCCATGGTTGCTTCCCAAGACTGGCCCAAGAGAGCAACAGTGCAGGGGTTACCGAAGTGTTATGAATTTAGTAGAACCTGAGAAATCCACCTGCTTTTTACATTTCCCAACACCTGTTCACAGATGTGTAGTGTGCCTCACATTCATTCCACAAAAAGATGCAATCTTTAAAATATAAGTCCTTCCTGGAGTTGGAAACCGTTGACTTGGATTTCACACAAATGTCTAAATAACTAGATTTTTCTCTAAGAAGAGATTTTGATAGAAAGAAGAGGAAGAAGGAAGGCCAGAAGCAAGCACTGTAAGGTGTAATGAGGCAACAGAGAAAAGAGACACAGTAACGGAAAGAAGACTTCTGGGACATTTGTTTTATAGTATTGCCTAGGGGTAGGCTTGGGAACAATCTGAGAATCAAAAGGTTTGGGCAGATTCATTTTACATGTTTGGATACTTGTAATTATACATTTATTTATTTTTGTAATTATGCTATAAGCCAAAGGTGGATGTGCATGCACAGGATATAAATATGTTTTCCTATTTATGTGTGTGTGTGTGCATTATATATCTGACAGAGATAGGTGTGAGTATAAATGCAGATATGTTTGTTCAGACTAAAATCTATTAGGAACATTCATTGTTTAAAAAATCAGTCTTGCCTTGGTGCTTCTGCGAAGAGAGCCAGTGTGAGAAGGCCTAGACATAAGGGCTGGAAGCTCAAGTCCTTTGCAACCTTCACTATCTTGTCAGAGGCTCCCTAGGAGACCTAGCTGAGCCTCAGTTTCTCTTTATGTGACACTTGGTGTTATAAATCCAAACTATTTTGGATCTACTCTTTTTTTTTACTTTTTTTTT
>NW_021865465.1:0-873 GCF_006229205.1 Suricata suricatta | reverse complement strand
GCCAGCCTGTGTCACGGTGGCCATCAGAGACCATGAGACTTTTGTTTTTCCTTGCATTTCTAATTGCTTTTCCCCTCTTGCTATTCATTGACCAATCTAATATATATATCCTTCTTTCCTGATCTTTTGTACTACTATCATTCTGGGATGTCTTTTCGGTTAGATCCATTGTTTCCTAAATCCCCCATCATCCTTTATCTTGGGCTCCTTCCAATTTTTCGGGAGTATATCCTCAAGCAATGTCTTACCAAAAGGATGAATTAAGAGGAGGTTTTGAACACCCTACACATCAGAAAGCACCTCTATTTTTCTCTCATGCCTGATTGGTAGTCTGGCTGCATATCCAATTTGAAGTTCACTATCATTTTTTTAGCACGTTAAAAAGCATCGCGCCACTGTCTTCTCACATTTAATGTTGAGAACACTGCTCCTATGAACACTACCAGGGTCTGCCTTTTCTTTTTCATTGGAAGCTTTTGAGAAATTTCTCAGCCTTTTTGCAATCCATTTATTGATCTTTGAAAACTGAGTCAATCACATTTTAATATATGAGAACTTCTTCTCTGATCATTTATCATAATACCTTGTTTGTTTGTTCGTTTAAATGAAGTCCTTTCCTGAATCTCTCTGATACATTAAATGTTGTTTAAGGTTTCCTCTTTCTGGAACTATTTCTGCTTCTTTGAGCTGCCAGCAGGTCTGTCGGTGTCAAGGCAGCTTGCTGACTGGCAGGCTTGGTTTAAGCATGCCCAGGCGGGGAGCTGGCAGGCAGGTGTGGCCCACCCCTCAGTGTCAAAACCAAAAAGGGCCCTCCTCTGACCCTCTTCTGCAAGCCCTAGCCCTTCCTAGATGGCTACTCCATTTCTTCTGAGA
>NW_021865464.1:0-873 GCF_006229205.1 Suricata suricatta | reverse complement strand
GCACTGTAGGCCCTGAGCAGGTGTCTGTTGGTGGGTCCTCCTGGGCGGCTTCACACCACACAGGGCCCCACACACCTCAGGGGGCACGAACCTGCTTGGAGGAGACTATTTCTGCCGCGCCCTCAGCCTCGCCGGCAGTGGCTCTCCACTCCCTGAGCCCGTGTCATTGCAATGACTCGGTGTCTTTCCCCATTCTGGTGTACCTCCCCATGTCTGCTCATTCGTTCTCGTCTGCTGCCCAGCAGGTGCTGTGCTGGAGGCTGGGGCGCGACCGGCAAGGACACAGACGTGGACTCAGACGTGTGTCTGAGGGACCCGGAACTCCTTATCCGAAGCCACATTAAGGCTTCCTACGTCTCCTTTCTAGAGGGAGTCTTCCCAGCGCCCCAGGGCTGCCCCTGCCCCTACTCTCCTCACCATTCTTCACCAGAACTTCGAGCCATATTTTATAACATCACTTAAATTCTTCCGTCACGGTCTGCTGACCACGAGGTGGGCAGGGACAGACCGTGTTGCACTCATCTTCCTGTCCACACTGGGGATTGGACGTGCTGCTGGTTCAATCAGACTGGGAGTGTATGGCCGAGCTTGGGGGCACTGAGCCTGGTTCCCACCTCTCCCACTTTATTGTCCCGATTGGCTTTTGCCCAGAGACAGAGGACTCCCCACCTTGGACTGGCCGAGAGGGGTTTCCGCAGAGTCCCAGGCCCTGGACGGTGTTTGTAGACTCTGGGGTGAATCCTGTCCCCCACCTCTCCTCCTCATCCTCCCCACCCCCGCTCCTGAGAAAGAGCCACCTTTTGGGAACCTTCTGAACAGATGTTGCCGGTCCTCCACCTGGGACGTCATGACCTCCCAGACCGGAGTCCACAC
>NW_021865463.1:0-873 GCF_006229205.1 Suricata suricatta | reverse complement strand
TGGGACGACACTGTGTGACTCCCCTCTGGGGCTCAGCATTCTCTCTCTGGAAACAGTAACATCCCCAAGGCTATCCTCACTAGACAGAAGCATCATGGGCAGTAGGGGACAGAGGGCAGCGGGAACAAGATCCTCTTAAATGTGAACCTCAACTCATCCCAATTTGTAAATTCCACTCCAGCAAAATGCTGCTTAGCACCTCTCCACAGGGATACATTTTTGGATTTAATGTACATTTAGTTATCGACACACAGTAACACTTGCATCTAAACAGGGCTTCATTGTTTACAAAGTACTTTCTCTCATTGTTGCATCCACCCCTTGCCACAGCCCTGCTGGCGGGACATCGTCCTCACAGCAAACCTAGGACGCAAGCGTATGTCTAGGAGCTTTACCTACGGGAACTCCGAGAGATTTCACGAAGAAGGCACAGACAGGGCTAAGCCTTAGATCCCAGAGCCGACAAAGGGCAGGTCCAGCCCTGGAACCCCGAAATCAGCCCTGGGTCTGGCGCTTACTCATCAAGCATGTGCCCCTCTAACCTCCCCACTTTCAGAAGAGCACACCAAATGCAGTGACATCAAATGGCTTGCCTGAGACCCCAGCATCCACGGACGGGCAGAGTTTGAACTCCACTCCTGTTCCCTGACAAAACAAAGGTGAGACGGGCAAGGTCAGAAACACAAAGGATGTAAGCACTTGACAGAATCGTGGGCACTACAGGGCCCCAAACCTCTGACAGAGGCTCGGGGTTTGCAGAGAGAGCCCTGGGTGCCCAGCTCCGGCCTGGCACAAACCACCACCCTCTCTCTTTCACCCTGCAAGTCGATTTGTGTTGATTTAGTTGCCTTGGGGCGTCCCAGGGACTAAAGC
>NW_021865462.1:0-873 GCF_006229205.1 Suricata suricatta | reverse complement strand
AATAGACATTTATAAAACATGGGTTTTAAAGGCTCCTGAGTGGCTCAGTCAGTTAAACATCTGACTTTGGTTCAAGTCATGATCTCAGCGTTCGTGAGTTAGAGCCTGTATCTGGCTCTATGCTGACAGCTCAGAGCCTGAAGCCTGCTTCTGATTCTGTGTCTCTCTTTTTCTCTGACCCTCCTCCACTCCCACTCTGTCTCTCCCTCCTTCAAAACTAAATAAACATTAAAACATGGGTTATAATACCTGGCACAGATGTTGCAAATTAACAGAGATAACAGGAATAATAAACAACTATCACTTATTGGGGGTTTTTTTTAAAGGATAATGTCTCTTAATTTACCAATAAAGAAATGACATACTCCAAAGCAATGTTAGACTAATCACACTATTGCTCCAGGCAAGAGAAGATGAAAAGAATAAAGTTCGAATTCGGTTGAGTGTACCTGTATAGGACTTGGTACTTGGGAGACATGGCTTAGCCAAATGAGAGTTGACGTCCAGCGGCTGGTGCAAAAGCCAAAGGCTCACGTTGTTAGAACTTGTTGTGTGAGAACAAGCATCCTGGTGATGATGGGCAAAAGGATATTTTTCGAGGGGCTGGCTGCATGGCTTGTGCCCCTGCTCAGCTAACAGTTTTTAAAACATAGAGTATGGGTTTAGCAATGAAATGCCAAAGCACTTTTTAAAAATTATTGAGGTATAAATGATACATAATAGTATATTAGTTTTGGGTGTATCACATAGTGATTCAACATTCATATACATTGTGAATGGTCAGCACAGTAAATCCTGTTACTACCTCACAAAGTTAGTACAACACAGGGGCGCCAGGGTGGCTTAGTCGGTTAAACGTCTGACTTCAGCTCA
>NW_021865461.1:0-873 GCF_006229205.1 Suricata suricatta | reverse complement strand
CCTCCTTCTCTCTCTGCCCCTCCCCCTCTCATGCTCTGTCTCTCTCTGTATCAAAAATAAATAAAACATTAAAAAAAATTTTTTAAATATTTGACTGCTGATATATTGAGAAAGCCCGGTATTATTCCAGAGTAGAGAAAACCCAATTTCTCCTATGTGTCTCCTTGATACTCATTGAGAACACTTTACTCCCAACAATGAGTGAGGGATTTTCCCCAACTGTGATACCAACGGGGTGTCCTAGAATATAACGCAGTCCTAATACTATGTACTTGCAGGTCGTGTAGATCCCACAGGTTGGGGGCTCAGTCCCACAAGACCTCTCCCACCCCACCTCAGACGCCAGTCACACGTAGCAAGTCCCAACAAGGTTACTCACAGCTTTTGCCCTGCTACAAATCAGAGGTTCCCGCAATCTCCTGCTTCGGTTCAATTCATTCATTCATTCATTCATTCATTCCAGAACTCAGGGAAACACTTACTTACATTTACCCATTTATTAAAGGATATGATAAGGGATGCAGATGAACAGCCAGATGAAGAGAGAGGTGGGGAGAGTTCTTGGGGGACCCCTATGGATTTGGGGTATGCCACCCTCCCAGTACATGGTTGTGTCCCCAACCTACAAAGCATCCAAACCCATAGGACTGGGATTTTATGGAGGCTTACTAATTTAGGCATGATCAATTCTTAACTCCATTTCCAGCCTCTCTTCCCTCTCTGGGGGATGGGGCCGTTGGGCTAAACATTCCAAGCCCCTAACCATGGCTCGGACTTTTTGGCGACCAGCCCCCATCCAGGAGCCCAGCCAGAGTCAGCTCATTAGAACAAAAGTTTCTCCTAGTGCTGGTATCACTTAGAAATTTACATAGT
>NW_021865460.1:0-1747 GCF_006229205.1 Suricata suricatta | reverse complement strand
CTCCTCCTCCTTTTTCTTCTTCTCTTCATCTCCAACATTCCTCCTAGATACATTTTTAGGATCTTTATGAGACTTCAAAAGCACATAAACTGGTAAACAGGCTTAAATACTGCTTTGTGTGACATAGGCTCAACAAATCTGAAAACGTCACAATCATTGAATAATTGGTCACAAATATTTCTAGTTCAGGTGTCAAGGTTAGGGAATGCAGAAGTAACAGCATAATAATAAATAATAAAATACCCATACCATTCCAACTGGGTCGAGAGGCGTAACAGAGAACTGTATCCCACATTCTTATCAAATAGCCCTGTGGGCACTCACTGTAGAAAGGGGAGAGGTGGAAATTATTCTTGACTAGTTATCAGGAAGACAGTCAGGCAAAGAAAGTGTGGCCGTGCTAGACAACAGGGCTGAGCATCTTGGGATAACATTCATTGGACTGGATTCTCTGCAAGGGAGAAATGATATTTTGCAGAATGCTACTAGGGAGTGAAATAAGGGTCAGGGTTGAAAGGACAAATTACTTGGAAATTGATCAACAAAATTTTCTGCACTTTGTCAGCCACACACCAATTAGTATGATACCTTCCTACTGTTCTTTCTGAGTCATGGATACTTTGGGCTTACATTTTTCTTTCTCATAAACTGCAATAAAATCTCCACAAATATTAAGTGTTCATTTCATATGTATTAATAAATTAATGAGCCCTCTTAAATTTTCAGCCAAAGGAAATTAAAATAGAGCCCAAAGCTGAGATTTCAGAGAATTTAATATTCTATAAATTTAAAGTTGAAAGACCTCACATTTTATTCATTTACTTTAATGTTTTTATTTTTGAGAGAGAGATAGAGAGAGCACAAGCAGGGGAGGGACAGAGAGAGGGGGAGACACAGAATCCAAAGCAGACTCGAGGCTCTGAACTGTCAGCACAGAGCTCGACATGGGGCTTGAACCCACAGACCGTGAGATCATGATCTGAGCCAAAGTCAGGCACTTAACCAACTGAGCCACCCAGGTGCTCTATTATTTTTTTTGAAGAAGGAAATTCCCTAAGTGGGATCTTCTCCATGTCAATTAAATGATTCTCACCTAATTTGGTTTTCATGAGAAAAATATGTGAAGATCACCAATATTCCCTTTAATGGTACCACAATAACAAACATCTTCTTGATGCCATTTGGTCAATCACTTTAACCCAGTAAATAAGAATCATCATAATGTAGGGGATCATCTGAATATTCCAGATATGTTGCCATCTCTATTACTTTTGTACATGATATAATTAGGAGTCAGCTCCATCCACGACCATGTTATTTTTTTCAGGTTTGCCAGGCACATGAGGGTTAGGAAGATTATCCGTACTCTCAAAAGTGTTTGGGGCTTTTTTTTTTTTTTTGGACTATGGTTTCTTGTGAAAATATATATTTTGGCACAAATATTAACTCGATGCAGCATTTATGATCAGTAATGTTTTTTCAACCGGCACATATGCCCAAGAAGGCCCTGGGAAAATGTTTGAGGGAGCATTGCACTAAATACATGTTTTACCACACTCAATATTTTAATTTTATACATTTGATATTTTCAACATATCTAATTCACCATTTCCTCTAAACAGAGAGAATGCCAATTTTGGTCACTCAAGTTTTCAAAATGAATTTTTTTTTATTTATTATGATTTCATTTTTCTGTAATTGTGATTGTTAACTCCTCTTCTGTGTTAATTTGGGGCCCAAGAAGGGC
>NW_021865459.1:0-873 GCF_006229205.1 Suricata suricatta | reverse complement strand
AAATTATTTAAGTAGTAGATTTCTTGAATGACCTAGGACTTTTAAATAAGTGAGAAAGAATACAGGATGAAAATGGCAAAATATACACTATATAGGTTACTCACAATAGTATATTACTTTTCAGGCACATATAAATCCTGGAAAAGGTAATTTGTCCTTTTTTTTATTTTGAAATATCAGAGAAACTTCTTTTCTGCAGAGAATGATATGAGATAGCTCTTGCTTTGTCCTAATACCATCACTTTCAAATTTCATATTAATCATTAGTAATATATTTCTGCATCTATTTTTCTGTATCTCATATAAATTTTTACTCAGTTATGAACTATTATTAAATTTAAGATATTTAAGAATAGAACAGCATGTTTATGTATGTTTTTAATCTATATATATCAAGGCAGGCATATCCCATATGTTATGATCAGACTGATAAAAGTAGGCAATGATGAATTAATACTGAATTACTTCATTCCAAAAGTTTTAATTTAGCTCTATAATATGCCACTTCCTAGATTAATTCATTCTAGAGGTCATAACAGTGAGTTAGAAGGTTGGAATACTTGTATCTGAAGCTTAAAATCTGGCCTTGGAGGTGATTGTGAAGGAAAACCGGCACCAATACAAATAAAATTACAAATTTTGATGTATTGTATGTACCATGAAGAACAGACCTGGTTTATTCCTCGTGTGAGTGTGTGTGTGTGTGTGTGTGTGTGTGTGTGTGTGTGTACATATAAATATATAAATGAAAAAGTAAATCTTTTCATTTTAAAAATGTCTTGTGGGCACCTGAGTGTCTCAGTCTCTTCAAAGCATCTGACTCTTGATTTCATCTCAGGTCATGATCTCAGGGTTTGTGAAGTCAAGACCCAC
>NW_021865458.1:0-873 GCF_006229205.1 Suricata suricatta | reverse complement strand
CGTATCTTTTCTCCTCATTTCTGTGGCACTAACTCCTCCTTACTTTTAAACCTTAAATATAGTTTCTTCTGGAAAGTTCTCTGGGAATCCTCAAAAAGTCTCTGTGCTCCCAGAGTCCCCACTGTTCGGACACTTGAAACAATAGATTAGGCACAGGGCTGCTGCGGGGGCAGTCACTTGTGTAGAGTCTGGTATAGTAGGCAACCACTAAATGTATATTGAAATAACCAAATTGATGCAAAAAGTGAATATAAGCGGGTAGAGCAAGGTCTAGAGGCTCACAACAGACTCCTCTGTGAGCCCCCGGAAGGTGGGGCAGGTGTGCTGCCTGGCAAGCTCCTTTTTTTTCTTTTCTTTTCTTTTTTTTTTCCCCCTGGTAAGCTTCTGTTAATTCATTGTCAGTGACATGGTGAACCCCAGACCTTTTAAAGCTTGCAATGGAAAACAGTGGCTTTTACACTTTTTGTGAAATGTGGAAATGAATCATCGCAGATGAGTGATGTGCCCGGAGGCTGTGTTGCGGATTAAGGAGCGTGTGGAAGGCTTTAGGCTTCCTCGAGCCTTCCAACCACAGGGATGTGCTACAATTTGAACCCTCGGTGAGTACTCCTTTCCTAGTACACATTAAAGACCAAGAAAAGACCTTTGTGGAGTGCAAACAGTGCCTGTCTTCCGTCTTAATTTTCAGTTTCCAGTGAACTTTCTATCTGTTTAAAAAGAAAAAACAACCTACTTGCCCTGCTTGGAGAACATCGTAGGATCCATTTTCAGTCCCCTCTGGACAGCATAAATTATTTCTATCCTTTGGTCTGAGTCACTTTTGTCAGATTGTCTTATAATTTATTTGGTTTGTTGATTAAAAAAAATCCTGTG
>NW_021865457.1:0-873 GCF_006229205.1 Suricata suricatta | reverse complement strand
CTGAAGTCAGATGCTTAATTAACTGAGCCCAGGAGCTCCTGTATTTTCATTCTCTTAGGCATATACCTAAAAGGATACCTGTGGAATTGCAAGGTCATATGATAATTTTATGTTTACGTTTTTGAGGAAGAACCAAACTGTTTTCCACAATGATTGCACTATTTTATAATTCCAGCAACGTAACATGTAAGGGTTCCAAATTTTCCAAATTCTTGACAGGACTTGTTATTGTGTGTGTGTGTGTGTGTGTGTGCGTGTGTGTGCGTGTGTGTGTGTGTGTGTGTGTGTGTTTTATGGCCATCCTAATGGGTATGAATAGGTGTCACATTGTGGTTTTGATTTATATTTCCCTAATAACTAATGCTTGTTTGTTATTTGTATATCTTCTGTGGCATAATGTCTGTTCAAGTCATTTGCCTGTAATTTAGCTGAATTTTTTTCTTTTTGTAGATGAGTTGTAAGAAATCTTGATATATTTCTGATACTAGAGCCTATTAAATATGTGATTTGCTAATATTTATCCCATTGTTTATACTTGTCTTTTCACTTTTTGGATAACGGTTTTCAATGCACAGAAGATTTTTTATTTTGACAAATCCAGTTTATTTAGTTTTCTTTTGTTGTTCCTATTTTTGAGGTTATATCCATGAGTACGTTGTCAAATCTAAGGTACCGAGATATACCTTTATGTTTTTATCCCCGAGGTTTAGGTCTTAGCTACAATATTTAGCTCTTTGATCAATTTCTAGTTAATTTTTGTATATGGTGTGAGATAAGGGTCCAACTTTGTGTTGTTGCTTATGTATGTTCAACTGTCTCACAACCGTTTGTCTGCATATTCTTTCCCCATAGGATGATAATCTTGGCACCACT
>NW_021865456.1:0-873 GCF_006229205.1 Suricata suricatta | reverse complement strand
GCACTGTAGGCCCTGAGCAGGTGTCTGTTGGTGGGTCCTCCTGGGCGGCTTCACACCACACAGGGCCCCACACACCTCAGGGGGCACGAACCTGCTTGGAGGAGACTATTTCTGCCGCGCCCTCAGCCTCGCCAGCAGTGGCTCTCCACTCCCTGAGCCCGTGTCATTGCAATGACTCGGTGTCTTTCCCCATTCTGGTGTACCTCCCCATGTCTGCTCATTCGTTCTCGTCTGCTGCCCAGCAGGTGCTGTGCTGGAGGCTGGGGCGCGACCGGCAAGGACACAGACGTGGACTCAGACGTGTGTCTGAGGGACCCGGAACTCCTTATCCGAAGCCACATTAAGGCTTCCTACGTCTCCTTTCTAGAGGGAGTCTTCCCAGCGCCCCAGGGCTGCCCCTGTCCCTACTCTCCTCACCATTCTTCACCAGAACTTCGAGCCATATTTTATAACATCACTTAAATTCTTCCGTCACGGTCTGCTGACCACGAGGTGGGCAGGGACAGACCGTGTTGCACTCATCTTCCTGTCCACACTGGGGATTGGACGTGCTGCTGGTTCAATCAGACTGGGAGTGTATGGCCGAGCTTGGGGGCACTGAGCCTGGTTCCCACCTCTCCCACTTTATTGTCCCGATTGGCTTTTGCCCAGAGACAGAGGACTCCCCACCTTGGACTGGCCGAGAGGGGTTTCCGCAGAGTCCCAGGCCCTGAACGGTGTTTGTAGACTCTGGGGTGAATCCCGTCCCCCGCCTCTCCTCCTCATCCTCCCCACCCCCGCTCCTGAGAAAGAGCCACCTTTTGGGAACCTTCTGAACAGATGTTGCCGGTCCTCCACCTGGGACGTCATGACCTCCCAGACCGGAGTCCACAC
>NW_021865455.1:0-873 GCF_006229205.1 Suricata suricatta | reverse complement strand
TGTAATAATATATCATGAGCATTGTCCCTTTTCCTTAGATCCTCTTCAAGACTACAATTTGCACTGGTGATATTACATGTGACATTATGTGTATATTATAACCACAACATGACAGAATGTCAGCATCTAAAAGAAAAAAATTACACCACTTATAAGAATGGCTGAACTTGACATATTATATTACATGGAATGCCATTTATTTGTTTTTCTGTTCTATTGTTGAATGGGGGAAGATGTTAAGTAATAATAATAATGTCTCTTTGAACTTTAAATGACTTTTACAGAAATATCTCAGCAGCTCACCATTTGAAATTAGGTTGATGAATGGATTAAAAAGAATCTCTATCATCTTAGTGATTTTTCCCCTTAGGTTTAGACTACTATGAGGTTTTATCAATAACAGATGTTATGTTATATCATTGCTTGTTAGCATATAATTAGATGACAATATTCTACTTTTTTAATTTCTAAGGATTAATTTACAATTTCATGCTTTAATAAGAATAAATGTCATCATTTAGTATATAGCTTGGATACACTTTTTATTCATTACATTTGCATTTATAAGTGGGATTGACCACAGTTTTACTCTGACAATTTTGTGTAAAAAGGCAATTGTAGTTTGATAAAATATTTTACAAAGTGTTCCATAACATTTTCACATTGGAACATACTATACAGCCTATTATCTGTTTCTTAAAAGCATAAAATAACTATCATAAGCATTCTGGATTCAGCATCAATTTTGAAAATCTAACACTCACAATGAGACCCCTATCACATCACAATACATGTGGTATAGACTGTGTTGAATAAATAAGTGAAGAACACTAGCAGAATGGAAAAGTACTGGGTTCAGTGACAACACATAAT
>NW_021865454.1:0-873 GCF_006229205.1 Suricata suricatta | reverse complement strand
GCTCAGCAAGAGCATAATTATGGGCTCCTGTGTCCTGAGTGCCCTGGAGTGGAGGTGGAGAGAATGGGGGCACGGGCAAAGGGCACTGTGCCCAAGTACTAGATTATAAGTGGCAGGACGTGAGGGTTCCTGTTTTACTGAATGCAGTGAAATAGATCATTGAATTTTTCATCTATAATTATAAATTTCAAATTGTTGAGAAAGACTGGATGATTATTTCTAGTGCCATGCCAGTCATAGAAAACAACAGATCTAGTCCTGGTTTTGTGTCAGAAAAGTCCTATTATTTTAGTGGTTGCTCACTTACAGTATCATATCTATATCTATTTATATATCATGTATCTGAATACTGCAAAAAATTAAAAAATTTTAATGTTTATTATTAAATAATAATATACATATTAGAGAGAGAGAGAGAGAGAGAGAGCACAAGAGGGAGAGAGAGAGAGAGACACAGAATCGGAAGCAGGCTCCAGGCCCTGAGCTGTCAACACAGAACCTGATGTGGGGCTTGAGCTCATGAACCGTGAGATTCAGTATCATATCTATATCTATTTATATGTCATGTATCTGAATACTGCAAAAAATTAAAAAATTTTAATGTTTATTATTAAATAATAATATACATATTAGAGAGAGAGAGAGAGAGCGAGCGAGCACAAGAGGGAGAGAGAGAGAGAGACACACAGAATCGGAAGCAGGCTCCAGGCTCTGAGCTGTCAACACAGAACCTGATGTGGGGCTTGAGCTCATGAACCGTGAGATTATGACCTGAGCTGAAGTTGGATGCTTAACCTACTGAGCCACCCAGGTGCCCTGATACTGTAAAAAATTTTAATGTCATTAGAAATAAATTTTTATTTTCTCATTTTC
>NW_021865453.1:0-873 GCF_006229205.1 Suricata suricatta | reverse complement strand
TGGCCGTAGGGATCTTTTCATCTGACTGTTCATCTGAATCTTCTATCCTTTAATAAACTGGTAAATGTGTTTCTTTGCATTCTGTGAGCCACTCTCGCTAATTAATTGAAACTGAGACGGGAGTCATGGCAACCTCCCATTTGTAGCCAAATCGGATGGAAGTTGTCGCTGACCTGGGGGCCTTCTACTTGCATTGGCATCTGAAGTAGGCAGTGGGAAGGCAAGCAGTCTTGTGGGACCTGAGCCCTTAACCTACGGGGTCTGGCACTATCTCAAAGATAGTGTTCAAACAGGGTTACATTGTGGGATACCTGGCTGGTGTCACAGAACACTGCTTGTTGTGGGGAAAAACCTGCATACATTTGGTGACCAGAAGTGTCAGAAGGGAAGTGTTCTGTGTGAGTAGGGTGTCTTTGTAAAAGTAAAGAAACACAGCAGGGAGGAACTGAGTTTTCCCCAACACACAAGGTAGACTCTAATGAGGGAGCCTGGGGAGGGCTGGGGGCAAAGCACAGGCTGACAGCACCCCCCCCCGCAACACACACACCAGATGGGATGTGCGTGCTGTTCCTCGGACACTCCTGGCTGCCCAAGAACAGGGGAAAGGAAAGAAAGCTAATGGCTGACTGATAGGGATCACGCTATGCAAGACAGGTGTCTCCTTCTGTTAACGAAGAAAGTGAACCTCAAGAAAAAGGCAATCTTCTCCATAGCCTAACCTCCAGAAACCTATAGACTCCTGGAGCCCTCATATCACCCTCATCAAGATGCAAGGGGGTTCAAGTGCTGGCCATGGTGATGTGGGAAACCAAGGCAAAGGAGAAATTAAATTCCCTTACTGCCTACAGGTCACTGACAAACCCTTGAGGCCAG
>NW_021865452.1:0-873 GCF_006229205.1 Suricata suricatta | reverse complement strand
AAGGTCTGGTGAGGCCCTAAGGCCATGGTGACATTTCCACTGGCCTCCTGCATGGGGAGGAGAAGCCAGCCTTGCTTTAGGAAGTTGGGATAGATTCAATAAGGTTCTTGCCTGCAGGACTTGTCAGAGCCTTCAGTGCATGGCTGCGCCCAGTGTTTTGGACAATGAGGAAACAGTGGTGCGTTTAGAAGCTCTGTATTTTGGAGCATCTAGAGGGGCATGTCTTATATGGGATGCATGTGGGAGCCCTCAGATTGGAGCTGGCAGCTTAGATCCCCTAATAAGGGTGTGGTGGCTTTTACTTTTCCATGGCTTGGCCCTTGAGTCCCTGAGCAGAAGGCCATTTCCCATGCAGCTGAATGAGCCCTTGACCTCACCTGAACCTCTGACCTGCAGCACAGCACTGGCAAGCCCTCCGTTTGCTTCCTCTGGTTCAGTGCTCATGACACACCGAGAATGGAGAACCCGTAAGCCCATTTTGCTACTAAGACAACTGAGGCACCCCAGTCCCGAGGACAGCCAGAATATGAAATCCCACTTCTCTCCTCCAGCTCGAGTGCTCACCAGGCCTCACCCTGCACACCCTCTTCCCCTGCTCAGTGCATTTCCCTGGGGCCCATCTCCTTCTGGAACAGGACAACCTTAATTCCCATCCCCTCCTGGTCCCGTGTCATTTATCATGGCTTCATCTCCAATATGAGGGCCTCAGACAGCCCCCCACTGGAGCTGCGCCCCCCTCCCCCAGTGGTTTTCCATCACCTTGCGGGGTTTCTGTTTTCCTGAGCACTGGTCATCGTTGACAGTCCCCTCCCTGGGCATTTGTGGAGCAGTGGTCTGTCGTGTGTGTCCCTCACCGGGGACGTGTGCTCCTGC
>NW_021865451.1:0-873 GCF_006229205.1 Suricata suricatta | reverse complement strand
TGGGACGACACTGTGTGACTCCCCTCTGGGGCTCAGCATTCTCTCTCTGGAAACAGTAACATCCCCAAGGCTATCCTCACTAGACAGAAGCATCATGGGCAGTAGGGGACAGAGGGCAGCGGGAACAAGATCCTCTTAAATGTGAACCTCAACTCATCCCAATTTGTAAATTTCACTCCAGCAAAATGCTGCTTAGCACCTCTCCACTGGGATACATTTTTGGATTTAATGTACATTTAGTTATCGACACACAGTAACACTCGCATCTAAACAGGGCTTCATTGTTTACAAAGTACTTTCTCTCATTGTTGCATCCACCCCTTGCCACAGCCCTGCTGGCGGGACATCGTCCTCACAGCAAACCTAGGACGCAAGCGTATGTCTAGGAGCTTTACCTACGGGAACTCCGAGAGATTTCACGAAGAAGGCACAGACAGGGCTAAGCCTTAGATCCCAGAGCCGACAAAGGGCAGGTCCAGCCCTGGAACCCCGAAATCAGCCCTGGGTCTGGCGCTTACTCATCAAGCATGTGCCCCTCTAACCTCCCCACTTTCAGAAGAGCACACCAAATGCAGTGACATCAAATGGCTTGCCTGAGACCCCAGCATCCACGGACGGGCAGAGTTTGAACTCCACTCCTGTTCCCTGACAAAACAATGGTGAGACGGGCAAGGTCAGAAACACAAAGGATGTCAGCACTTGACAGAATCGTGGGCACTACAGGGCCCCAAACCTCTGACAGAGGCTCGGGGTTTGCAGAGAGAGCCCTGGGTGCCCAGCTCCGGCCTGGCACAAACCACCACCCTCTCTCTTTCACCCTGCAAGTCGATTTGTGTTGATTTAGTTGCCTTGGGGCGTCCCAGGGACTAAAGC
>NW_021865450.1:0-873 GCF_006229205.1 Suricata suricatta | reverse complement strand
CCTCGGACACGCACAGACTCCCAAAGTTACTGGGAGCCTCGTCCCGGAGACCCTGGGGCAGGCCCGGCCCTGCAGACCCCACCCACCCCGCCGGCCCCTGGGGCTCCGGAAGGCACTACCTCTTCCCGGAAACGGACGGTAGAGAGCATTCTCCCGGTGGCGTTTGTATCAAATGCCCCTGAGATCCAGGACAAGCCGGGCCACAGGGTCCTACCTGGTCGAAGACATCCTGGTGCTTGGAGAGGACAGGCCCCGTGAAGAGGTGCTTGATGACGCTGAGGTCCAGGATCTGGTCCCCAATGGCCACGCCGATCCTCCGGGTCAGCTGGGAGGGAGACAACGCGGTCAGCGCCGGGGAAGCCGCGGCCCGACGCGCTTCTCCACCCGGGAAGTCTGTCTGGTGAACAGCCCACGGGTCCCCCTTTGGACGGTCCCTGTGGAGAGCAACGTTGGACGGGGTCCCAGCTGAGGCTGCCCCGGCCGCGCCTGGAACCCCCGTCCTCACAGGACAAGGAGAGCATCATGCTCACTGAGTGGGAAATAAATCAAAACCCTGGGACATCCCAGATGAAGGGCTTGTACCTAAAATCTACAGGGAACTCACCAAACTCCACACCCACAGAACAACCCAGTGAAGAAATGGGCAGAAGACATGAACAGACACTTCTCCCAAGAGGACACCCAGATGGCCTCCAGGCACATGAAACGATGCTCAGCGTCACTCAGCATCAGGGAAACACAAATCAAAGCCACACGGAGATATCATCTCACACCAGTCAGAGTGGCTAAAATGAACAAATCAAGAGACTCTAGATGCTGGCGAGGGTGTGGAGAGACGGGCACCCTCCTGCACTGTTGGTGGGAATGTAAACT
>NW_021865449.1:0-1748 GCF_006229205.1 Suricata suricatta | reverse complement strand
GTGCTGTGGCTGGGAGTTAGCTGGAGAGCTATTTATCTTTTCCTTCTCTCCTGACACCAATAGCCGAAGTCTGCTTTGGCAAAATGCCCATGTTTCTTAGCAGTCAGCTCAAGACAAATCCATGCCTGGTGGAAATGCTCTGGTTACGTACATCTAGAAATGGACAATTCTTTTTTTTAAATGCAATTTTTTGGCAAATTGGCTTACCTACAGCACCCATTGCTCATCCCAACAAGTGCCCTCCTAAATGCCCATCACCCATTTCCCCTCTCCTCCACTTCCACATCTACCCTTAGTTTGTTCTCTGTTTTTAAGAGTCTCTTATGGTTTGCCTCCCTCTCTCTCTGTCTATAACTATTTTCCCCCTTCCCTTTCCCCATGGACTTCTTTAAAGTTTCTCAACATCCACATATGAATGAAAACATATGATATTTGTCCTTCTCTGACTGACTTATTTCACTCAACATAATATCTTCCAGTTCCATCCACATTGCTACAAATAACCTGTTTTCATTCTTTCACATTGCCAAGTAGTATTCCATTGTATATATAAGACACATCTTTCTCCATTCATCAGTTGATGGATATTTAGGCTCTTTCCATAATTTGGCTGTTGTTGAAAGTGCTGCTATGAACATTGAGGTGCATGTTTCCCTGTGCATTAGCACTCCTGTATTCCTAGCATTGCTATTGTTGGGTCATAGGGAGTTCTATTATTAATTTTTTGAGGAACCTCCACACTGTTTTGTGGAATGGGACAATTCTTGAAGTTACTTTGCGATCTTCCACATGATGTCCCTGTCATCTTCTTTCAATCCTGAGTTTTGGGCTGTTTTATTGAAAAATATATTAGATTTAATCTTTAGGGTAAATTTGCTTTCCTCTTGTTTACTGATGACTAATATCCACCTGATACCATTAAGAAATCCTTCACCTTCCTGTCCATGGATAGTATGTGTCCATATGTAATGTCTTTATTTCATTCTATTTGCATGTTTACATGTCATCTTTTTTGGTGATTCAAATGGCAATTAAAAAAATTTTTTTAATGTTTATTTAATTTTGAGAGAGAGTGACAGAGCAGGAGTGGGGGAGGAGCAGAGAGAGAGAGACACACACACACAGAATCAGAAGCAGGCTCCAGGCTCTGAGCTGTCAGCACAGAACCTGATGTGGGGCTTGAACCCCTGAACTGTGAGATCATACCCTGAGCCGAAGTCAGCCACTTAACTGACTGAGCCACCCAGGTGCCCCTCAAATGGAAATTTGTTTAGGAAGAAGAAATGTATTTAGACCAAAATGTCATTATGAAAGTGAAATGTGGAGCTGAGTTGCTTTGCCAATGAATCTGATCTTTCCTTATTTGCTCCTTCTTCCAACTTTCTTTGTTTATAATGATCTTTTTTCTTCCTTCCTTCCTTCCTTCCTTCCTTCCTTCCTTCCTTCCTTTCTTTCTTTTCTTTTTTCCTTTCTTTCTTTCTTTCTTTCTTTCTTTCTTTCTTTCTTTCTTTCTTTCTTTCTTTCTTTCTTTCTTTCTTTCTTTCTTTCTTTCTTTCTTCATAATGGCTTTCTTTCTATGCCATCATAAGCTCTCATATATTGGCAGTGCAGTTTGCCAATTTTAATGTAAGTTATAGAATTTATGTAAAGTAGGCCCAAGATCTATGAATCCACAGTAATGGAGAGCAATTTGTTAGGCATCTCACGAAAATGGGTGGGATTAATGGTACTGTTCATTCTGATACTTT
>NW_021865448.1:0-873 GCF_006229205.1 Suricata suricatta | reverse complement strand
AGTAAGAGTCCAGGGTCCTGGGATGTGAAAGATGCTTGTACGTCAAGGACCACAGAGATCTATGTCCCAAGAACACGGAGTTAATGTGCTCAACTCCAACAGTATCCAACTCCAGTCACCGTCTTTGAGGCGGAGTGTCAGGAATAGTCTTGAAAGAGGCCGGTAAGCAGAGAAGACCTCAGGCTTAGCCTCCTTACTGGACAGAATTCTCTCTCTCTGGCACAGAAATAACCTGTAGGGGCCTACATGGTGCCATGTACAGATGGGGTTTAATGAAGGTGGTGATGATCATGATAATTATTCAAACTCTTTCCGATCTCTATCCCCCAGGGAGGTCAGTGCTGCCTTTTGTCATCTGACTAAATTTGAGAGGTGACCCTTCTTCCTAAGTTTATTCTGTGATGTCTTCCCACACACGGTTCGGTTTCTCTGCTTTCCCATCACTCAAATCAGCATATGCACAGCAGTGTGCTAGATACTCAGGAGGGTACAAAAGAAAAATGAGATGGTCAGGAGGTCCCTGGGCCCTCCTGACATTGATGCCAGCAGCAGAGGCTGGGGCTTATGCAGGGAATACTTTAAAACAAGAAATATTGAGTGGAAAGAGGAAAAATGACTAGTTTGTTTTGTTTTCATTTGTTATACTTCACCTCTTTCAGAAAAGAATGTAAAGCGAGTTAAAATAACATAAGCAGATGCACACAATAAAGTTACTTAAGTTGAAAAAGAAAATCAAACATCTGATTAAAAAAGCAAGAGCAAGAAATATAACCATGGGGGCTAACACAGTCAATATGACCGAGCACTGAATTTAACTCTGGCGTTTCCAGAAGATGGGGCAGAAGAGAAGAATGGGTCACGTGATCTGCATTC
>NW_021865447.1:0-873 GCF_006229205.1 Suricata suricatta | reverse complement strand
AGAAGGATCACTCACTCCTGTCCACTCCCTCCTCTGTGGCAGGGAATGCTGGGCAGATGTGGTCCTAGCCCAGGACATTGACAGGCTGGTGATGGGTGCCCCAGGACCCCAAGCAGCTCCATCTATGCCCGAGACGGGTCCCACTCGGGAGTCCTCCGGCCCTCCTGCTGCCCGAGGCCATGCCGGGCCCTTGCCTTGTCCCCAAGCCCCATTTCATCCTGAGGGACTGGCGGGGGTATCATTCGGCAATGATGTGCCACGTCCCATTCAGGGACCAGGATGTGGCAGTAGACCAAGTACAGTGACCTGCCCCGGGCGGAGGGCCTGAAGGGTCTGGAGCCCGGTCCTAGGGACGTGCTTCTGGGACGCACAGCACGGAGCGAGGACCATGCACGGGGCTACAAGGCCCTGCCCCAGTCGCCTGCGTGGTGCGGCCGCGGGTCAGGACACCCAGCCGTGGCTCCAGCAGTGACCCTGGTCCTCACGCGCGACTGTGACCCTGGTCCCCGCGTGTGACCGTGACCCTGGACCCCACGTGTGACTGTGACCCTGGTTCCTGCATGTGACTATGACTCTGGTCCCCACGCGTGACCGTGACCCTGCTCCCCGCGTGTGACTGTATCCCTGGTCCCCGCGTGTGACTGACCCTGGTCCCTGCATGTGACCATGACCCTGGTCCCCACGTGTGACTGTGACCCTGGTTCCCGCATGTAACCGTGACCCTGGTCCCTGCGCATGACCGTGACCCTGGTCCCTGCATGTGACTGTGACCCTGGTCCCCACATGACTGTGCCCGCCCCTCCTCACTGCCTTCCCTGCTGCAGCTCCGCACCCTCACGCCTGGAGGCTTCGCACCGACGCTGCCGCCCGCTG
>NW_021865446.1:0-873 GCF_006229205.1 Suricata suricatta | reverse complement strand
CTAATCTTTATTATTTCCTTTCTTCTGTTGGCTTCAGGCTTTATTTGCTATTCCTTTTCTAGCTCCTTTAGATATAAGGTTAGGTTGTATATTTGGGACCTTTCTTGCTTCTTGAGATATGCCTAAATTCCATGTACTTTCATCCTAAGAGTGCCTTTGCAGCACCCGAAAGGGTTTGGACTGTTGTATTTTCAGTTTCTTTTGCTTCCATGTATTTTTTTTAATTCTTCTTTCACTTCCCGATTTACACATTCATTTTTTAGTTAGATGTTCTTTACCCTCCATATATTTGAGAGCTTTCCAGTTTATTTTTCTTCTGGTTGATTTCAAGTTTCATAATGTTGTGTTCTTAAAATATACATCATACGATCTCGATCTTTTGTATCTGTTGAGGGGTAATTCGTAAACCAGTATGTGATCTATTCTGGAGAATATTCCACGTGCACTCTAGAAGGATGTGTATTCTGCTGCTTTAGGATAAAATGTTCTGAATGTATTTGTTAAGTCCATCTAGTCCACTCTGCCATTCAAAGCTCATTCCTGTAAGTGAGGTATTAACATCTCCTACTATTATTGCATTATTAGAATTGATTTCCTTGTTTGTTATTAATTTGTTTATATATTTAGGTTCCGCCAATTTGGGGGCATAAATATTTACAATTGTTAAATCTTCTTGATAAATCAACCCCTTAATTATGACATCATGCCCTTCCTCATCTCTTATTACAGTCTCAGTTTGAAAATCTTGTTTGTTTGATATAAGTATGGCTACTTGGGCCTTTTTTTTTTTTCTCCATAATATTTTATTGTCAAATTGTTTTCCATACAACACCCAGTGCTCTTTCCCTTAAGTGCCCTCCACCATCACCACCA
>NW_021865445.1:0-873 GCF_006229205.1 Suricata suricatta | reverse complement strand
GGAACCTCATGTGATATGGCAATGAATTGGATCTTAAATGTGAAAGAAAATGGACAATAACAGCAAGAATTTTGGCTGGAGTCACTGGAAGCATGCTCCTACTGTTTGCTGAGATGGGGAAACCTAGAGAAGGAACAAATTTGAGGCCTGAACATAATAAATTTGGTCTGAGAACTTGAAAGTTGGAAAATTTTCTTTGATATCTAAGTGGGGAGGTTGAATAGCTACGTAGATATAGGAGGATGTAATTCATGGAAGTGTTCTGGAGTAAGGCCCTATGTTTGAAAATCGTCAGCCTGGGAATACTATTTAGAACCTTGGCATTGAATGAAACAAACACTCCCTGTAAAGAAGAGGTCTGTGAAGTACAGCAATAGCAAAACAGACTGAGGCGAAGGCCCTAAGTCAGTTGTCAGGAAAACCTAAAGAGCGGTTTTCAGGACATCAAATGATTAAAGAATTTTAGGAGGAAGGATTAAGCCACCGTATCAAATGAAGCAGAGGTACAGAAAGATGAAGACTGAACATTGGACATTGAATATTGCAGCTTGGAGATGATGGGCGACTTTAACAAGAGCAGCTTGACTGGGAATCATGGGAAATAAGGCTGGATTGGCAACAGCATACAAGAAAATCAAAGGAGAAGAATTAAATTCTGAAATAGAAATGGGTTGATTAGGCCTTTGATTATTTCCCCACCTTTTTCTCACTTGTTTCAGTTTTGAATTCTTCTCAGATAATTTATCATTTCTATTTCTTTTTAATTTAACCTGTTTGCTTGCATTTTTACTCAAATTACTGTCCCACATTCCTGTGGAGAATTTTATCTATCCTGTCAAATGTTCTGTCGGTTTCCAAAGCTGTATCAATTTC
>NW_021865444.1:0-873 GCF_006229205.1 Suricata suricatta | reverse complement strand
AAGGAGAAAATACGGACTCCAGAAAGAATAGAACCTCAAGGATACCTGAGTGAGTGAGGGCGAACGGGGGAGATCTGAAAACAGGCCAGGCCAGGACGGGCAGGGGAGACAAGATCCCCAGCCCAACGTGGGGGAAGCGCGCGGAGCCCGAGAGACAAAGGGAAGAGACAGGGGAGCGCACTTCCCGGCGAGAAGCGGCCAGAGCGCGGCTGCGCCAGGGGAACGGGCTTCCTGGTGAGAAGCAGTCGGGGCTGCGGCTGCGCCAGGGGCGAGCAATTCGAACTTGGTTTTGGGAATGGGACCACGGACCGAATTTCCACAGCACACCTCGCCCCCTGCACGGACTGCGCGAATCCCGGGTGCCCACGGGAAAAAATAGGGCCCACACCTACACGACCCACGACAAGGAGTGGGTGGCGGGTGGAGGCCTGGGCGCGCGCTTAGACTGCAGGAGCTCCCAGCTCATTTCCAGCAGCTCACAGCGCCTTGAGCAACAGCTATCGGAAACCAAGAGAGACTCAGCTTTTTTTTCTTTTTCCTTTCCCCCATTGCAATCTCGATCTTGGCTGGGGGTGGGGACTCCGCAATTGAGTCTGTGAAGGTGTGCACTTCACCTCCTGCTGCTCATTTCGCCTCAGGCAGGGGCGGAGCCTCTGAGAACAGCCTCCAAGACCTATCACTTCAAACCACGCCCATCCACCAGGGGGAGCTGCTGTTTCTTTTATATAAAAAATTTTTTTTCTTCACTTGTTTCGTACTTATTTCTTTGTCATTATTACCTCTTTTTCCTTTTTCTTCACTCAATTCTTTTAAATTTTACTCCTTAGTTTCCTTTCTCCTTTCTCCCTTACTTTTTCACCTTCTTGCAACCCA
>NW_021865443.1:0-873 GCF_006229205.1 Suricata suricatta | reverse complement strand
TTCCTTCCTTCCTTCCTTCCTTTTCTTCCTTCTTCCCTTCCTCTCTTCCTCCTTCCCTCTCTCCCTTACTTCTTTCCTTCCTTCCTTTTAAAAATTTGGTCATAATGAGGTCTTCAGAGGAAGAGGAGTTAAACAGATAAACCCAAAGTGCTATCTAGAAATGGAAGCCACAGTTTATTCTTGATTCCTTCTGACGACTCGAATTCACAATTTTGGAAATGTCTTCTTGCTTCTGACAGTAACTCAACTTTATTGAAAGGTGACCATAGTTCCCCTTTTGTAGAACAGTTCTGTCTTCTCATCTGTCTGGTGATTTTTCTTTGTTTGCTTCTCTCTCTCACTAGGAGGGGTGCCGGAGATGGCAGGGGGCCCTGTCTGAGTCGTTCAGGCCGGGATGGTAGGAGAATGGGATGCAGTAAACATAGTGGAATTTCATTCTGCTGATTCAAAGACCCGGAAGCTGAAGAAAGAGGGAACTGAAAACCCACAAGGTGAGTTGGAGCTGGAGGCAGCACTATCCCCGGAAGCTTCAGCTCTTTGTTCCAGAGTCCCTTTCCCTTCTCTGTGTGTTTGGTCTTTGCATCAGGCTCTGTCTATTGCGTGTGACACAAAACCCGACTCAGACTGGGCACAGAAACCAAGGGCCTTTCTGGTTTCAAGCAAAGCTGGATTCAGAACATAAACCATGTTCTTGAGAATCCAGCGTCTTTCTGTCGCTTGGATTTGCCTTCTGCTAACTTACCTTCATTCTCAAGTTTCCACAGTAGCCTCTGAAAATTCTGAGTGGTAAAGTGGCTATCACAGTATGGGCCTTACATGTTTGCAGTTCAATTCCTGCTATGTAGAGTTTAGCTTTTCCCATTGGTTCCCACT
>NW_021865442.1:0-873 GCF_006229205.1 Suricata suricatta | reverse complement strand
AAAAATAGAAGAGGAAGGAAAATTTCCAAATTCATTCTATGAGACCTGCATTACTCTGATACCACAACCAGATAAAGACCCTCAAAAAAAAACAAAACTACAGACCAATATCCCTAATGAACATAGATGCAAAAATCTTCAACAAAATATTAGCAAATGGAATCCAACAATATGTAAAAACTCCATAATCAAGTGGGATTTATTTCTGGTATGCAAAGATGGTTCAATATTCATAAACCAATCAATGTGATACATGACATCAGTAAGAGAAAAGATTAAAACCATGTGACCATATCAAAAATGCAGAAATAGCATTTGACAAGTATAATATCCACTCATGATTAAAACCTCAACAAAGTGGGTTTAGAGGAACATATCTCGACATAATTAATTCCTTACATGAAAAACCCACAGCTAACATCATCCTCAGTGGTAAAAAATGGAGAGCCTTTCCAGTAAGGTCAGGAATAAGACAAAGATGTCCACTCTTACCACTTTTATTCAACACAGTACTACAAATCCTAGCCATAGCAATCAGACAACAAAAAGAAATAAAAGCCATCCTGGGTTGCCTGGGTGGCTTAGTCAGTTAAGCATCAGACTTTAGCTCAAGTTGATCTCACAATTAGGTTCATAACTTTGAGCCCCATATCGGGCACTTGGCTGTCAGCACAGAGCCCATTTCAGATCCTCTGTCCCTCCCTCTTCTCTACCTCTCCCCCGGTTGCACTATTTCTTTCTCAAAAGTAAACATTAAGGGGCGCCTGGGTGGCTCAGTCGGTTAAGCATTCGACTTCGGCTCAGGTCAGATCTCACGTTTGTGGGTTCAAGCCCCGCGTCAGGCTCTGTGCTGACAGCTCAGAGCCTAGAGCC
>NW_021865441.1:0-873 GCF_006229205.1 Suricata suricatta | reverse complement strand
CTCTCTGCGTGCATGGAGGAAGGGCCATGTGGACACACAGCAAGCAGGCATCTCTCTGCTGCAGCCAGAAACCAGACTGGCCAGTATCTTGTTCTTAGACTTCCAGCCTCCAGAGCTACGGAAAATAAATTTCTGTTGTTTTCAAGCCTCTCAGTCTGTGGCATTACGTTATGGCAGCCCAAACAGATGAATACAGCCACACTCATCTGCTAGGAAAGGCAATGGCATAACTCACAGGCTTAGGGGAAGTCTAGCCTCAGGGACAGGCCATCAACACTTGCTCACTCCTGCTCTCCCCCTTTTGTGTGTGCTTTTGCTGCTTGACTGATTTGAAAGACTCCTCCTATTGAAAGACTCTTCTGTGGCAGAAAAAACCACTCACCCTCAGATTTACATTCTCCTAGTCCAGCAACCCAAACAGGAAGTTCTGTTTTTCATGTCTGAAAATCAGCCCTGGAGAAGGACTCTGATTGGCCCTGTTTTGAACACAGGTCACACCTTAGGATAAATCTCTCTTGTTGGGAAGTTAACTAGTTATCATTGACAAGGTTGCGTGTCCATGACTGTCCCTGTGAAGACGAGAAGTGCCAGGTCCCCCGTCAAAACCATGCTTAATGGGTTAAGGGTAATTCTTTAAAGGAGAGGATGCATTGGTATGAAGGGCATGTGCGCACTCCGTAGAGGCTGGGCGGTGATTTAGGGAAGTTGAACATCTCCAAATTAATGCTCAGGGATTTAGAATCAAGCCACATTTTGACTGGTACAGTTCTGATGGTACTCAAATGGTGTTTCCCATTTTCAGAAGTTAGGCTTCTTTCTAGTTCCTGAGACGAAGTTGTTGCCCAGTATTTGGGTTCGGAGCATTTTAACACT
>NW_021865440.1:0-873 GCF_006229205.1 Suricata suricatta | reverse complement strand
GCGGTTTCATTACAAACGTGACAGCATTAGGGTTCAAAACTGCACTACAGGCAGGACATGTGTCTGACTTCAGAAACCCCACAATTTCTGACCACGATTGAGGATCAGGACGGAAACGAGCTGGAATGTCTGTGGGCAAGTTGGAGGATCCGGAGCTGTGCTATCCCAGAGGAGTCCTGCCAGGTGGGAAGGGGACATGCGTGTGGGCACCTGTGCTGCCCCTGGGGCGACTGAGTCCTTAAACGTGGCTAGTGTGACTGAGAAACTGAGTTTTACATTTCGTTTAATTTTAATTAATTTAAATCCAGATTTCAATGAGCAGCCTTCACAATTATGCGCAATTGCTTTTCAACAAGGTTGTCAAGATAATTCAATGGGAAAAGAATATGTCTTTCAATAGAAGCGGCTGGGACAACTTGATATCCTTGGAAAGTAGGAGGGTGGGCCCTTGCCTCACAGCATAACAAAAACAATTCACAACGTAAGAGCTAAACCATGGTCTCTTTGAACAAAACACTGGTGTAAATCTCTGTGACTCTGGATTAGGCAATGCTATTTTAGATAGGTCACCCAAGACCCAAGCAAGCTAATAAAAAACATAAATTGAACTTGATCAAAATTAAAACATTTGTGCTTCAAGTATACCATCAAGGAAGCAAAAAGATGACCCAAAGTATGAGAATATACCTGTAAATTATATGTAAGAATCTACTGTCCAGGATATACAAAGGACTCTTAAAAAAAACAAAAACAAAAGAAGACTAACCCAATTTAGAGATGGACAAAGGATCTGAATAGATACTTCTCCAAAGAAGATATATGACTGACCAATAAACCCATGAAAAGATGCTCGGGGCGCCTGGGTGGCTCAGT
>NW_021865439.1:0-873 GCF_006229205.1 Suricata suricatta | reverse complement strand
ATGTTCTAATAACACACTAAGGGAAAATTTCAGGGTTTATAACTCCTGGCTTTCCCAAGGATGTGTTACCGCTACCTACACAGAGTCATTAATTCATTCACTCATTCATTTAATAAGTATTTATTGAGCATCTGTTATTATGAACCAATTACTATGCTAAGTACTGGGTTTGCAGTGCTGAAAAAGATGAGCACAGTCTCGCTTATATGAAGGCACCAGAAATAGATGACTAAGGCACAGGGTCCTTGCCCTTGAGGTTTCCCCAATTCATATACATCAACCACCCAAGAGAGTTAGTCTTATGAGACAGGTAGGCAGAGGAGTCTATAAGCACCCAAAAGGGGCACTTAATCCAGTCAGGATTAATGGAAACTTCCTGGAGGACAAATGTGGGAGCTACATAAAATTTATGCAGAGGGATAGGATAGAAAGGACAGTACAAGCAGCAGGACCAGCACAAGCAAAATGATGCAAAAAGTGGGAATAGTTATCTCTAGAACAGTGCTGTCCAATAGAACTTTCTATGATGATGGTAATGTTCTATAAATATATCCAACATGGCAGCCACAGGCACATGTGTCTGCTGAGTGGCCAATCTGACTAAAGTACAGAATGCTTCCTTCTATTTAGCCACCTGGGGCTAGTAGCTACCAAATTGGACAATGCAGTTCCTGAAAAAAAAGGTTGTTGTAGTGGTTCCCAGCAAGAGGGCCGTCGATCAGATGCCATGCTTTGGATCATATTCTACGGGAAATGGGAAGCCACTAAAGAGGCCAGTCTGGAAACGACCGGTCAGAGTTGAGTTTGCTGCAAACTGCGGCATGTGGTGGATGAAACACAGGGTGCTATGGAAGCTTTGAAGATGGAGCCCCA
>NW_021865438.1:0-1748 GCF_006229205.1 Suricata suricatta | reverse complement strand
ACTGCCTTGGTAGAAACTGATCCTAAAAGTGTATGAAATAATAGGCTGTCTCTGTAAACCCTGATCCATAGACCGGTCTCTCATATGAACCCATGCAGTAGAGAATGAATTGTGTATGAAAGTATTGGAAAGCAATTGCACAAGAAAGGAGAAGGGAAGCCCCATAAAATAAGTTTAAAAGTATACTATCTTACATCTGTAAGGAAATGTCCTCAATGGACAGGGTTCTCCAGAGTTTTTGGCCAGGAAATTATAATCTTGTCTTACAGTGGGATTTTCCTTAATGCATTTTAATGGAAAACATGGCTTCCCTATTCATGAAGAGTCCCTAAGTGTTCAGTAGATAGAAATGGAATGTGTACAGGTGTTTAAAAACCACAAGAGAAAATTTTAACTATATATGCATATACACTGTTTGGTAGTTTAAAGTATTCTATAATCCTCCCGGGGAAGGAGAGCTGTATGAAAGCAATATCACTATTGACAGCATCTCTCCTGAACTCTGTTGAATTTTACTATGAGTTTAAGGCAATATGTTTTTCAGAGAAGGCAATAAAATAATTAAATACATTTTTCCTTAAAGCAAAAAAAGAAGAAGGTCATCTCTGCATTTGTAAGAAGGTGATAGTGATGTGACCATGAACAAACACAATTTCTCATAAGATGCCTTTGACATTTTAGTTCCATAAACTTTGTCTTGGAGTGAGCAGGAAAAACTCACACACTCCCAATGAGTGAAATAAATCAGCAGATATATTAATATGTCTTGTAAAGCCTTTGTGTTGAGTCCAAGAAAATAACTTTGGTGAGCTGTGTAGATTCTCCTGACCTTTATGAGGGGGGCAATGATTTTAAAGCTCTATTGATTCACTTACTCATCCCCAAGCATTTGAAGACATAAAATGCACTGTATGAGCTGAACAACTCAAGAGAAATGTGGGGAAAAGAACAACACACTCACTCAGTGGGGTCAACACAGTAAAGTAAATTTGAGTTCTCAGATTTGTCCACATGGGCCACAGTAATAGTCTTCTGCCTTTTTCCCCACCTCCAGTCTCCAGTCCTTTGTCCCCCCCACCTCCAAATTGAGATATTTTGAATAATTCCTTAGTACATTATCAAGTTCATGATAGATATCCAATAAAAAAGTAAAGTTTTAGAAGATTCTCTATTGGCCATGTAATATCTTACATGTAGGTATTCTTGCTCTCTCTCTCTCTCTCTCTTTCTCTCTCTCTCTCTTTCTCAGATTTTGCTCATTGCTCCATTAATAATCATATTGAGTACAAACTCATAACATGATACAGCTACATTTTAGGCTTATCACTAAAAATTGCCCAGCACTTTTTTCTAGACTTGTAATAGACAACTATTCTATCCTATCACACATGGTGCCCATTTCGATGTCTTGGCTTATTCTTTCCCACACTTGAAACATCTGCCTCTTCACATCACCTAGCATCCTCTTCACTCAATACCGAAGTCAGGGCCATGTTTCACGATACGTCACAAACATTATATCTTCTTTTTTAAATGTTTATTTATTTATTTTGAGAGAGAGAAAAAGAGCACAAGCTGGGGTGGGGGGGGCGGACAGAGAGAGAATCCCAAGCAGGCTCCATACTGTTAGCACAGAGCCATCAGGAGTTGAGCACTTAACCAACTAAGCCACCCAGGAACCCCACCATTACATCGTGTACAAAATGTTTTATGACACTTTTACCCACAGTTTGTACTGGACTTTTTTT
>NW_021865437.1:1904-3000 GCF_006229205.1 Suricata suricatta | reverse complement strand
GGCCCCAGGGGGGCCCATGCTGTGTGCTACAGTTGGACAGATTTCTAGACAAACTAAAATCCAGAACTAGATTCCAGAACAAGCTCTATGCCTAAGCAGGTAACACCCCTGTGGTGATTTCAGAGATTAAGATTCACTGTTTCCTAATATCACCCATTATGAGTTATGGCATGGCGCTTCTGCTTGGATGCCCAATATCACATGGGCTTTCTGCAACAGGTACAACTCCTATGTTCGGAGGGGGCAACACAGGGTCCTCTAAAGAGTATTCAAAGCCCAGTTCTACTTGTCAACTGTGTGCCCTAGGACGTGCTGCTGAACTTCCCTGAGGCTTCTAATCAAAACAATATCTACCCCTAAGGGTTCTTGTCATGATGAAATGCAATGATATGGATGAATGGCTCTCACCAAGTAGGCATTCCCTAGTTTGTTTGTTTGTTTTTGCTTTGACATCTCTTTATTAGTTTTAATATATCGAGTGATTTAAAAAATAAAAAGGAGTTGGCCCAGGACTTTTTCAACCTCAGAGAGCTTCTGCCCGGCCTGGGTATCAAGCATCCTCAGGTGGAAGGGGGCCTTGCTTCTCCAAGTGGGGGCCCTGGGCCAGCACACCTCTATCATCTTGAGTTTACGCTAAACACAGAGCCTTTCAGCAAGGTCACCGGGTGATTTCTGAGCACTCTAAAAGTTCCAGAGGCACATCCGTAGGGAAGTCGAGAAGGCGAGTCAACAACCATGGACTCTGGCCTGATGACAGCACTCTGTCCTCTGTCTCTGGGCGCCCTGTGACAGGCATGGTCTTCAGCTCGGCTCTGAGGACCCTGCCAGCTTTGCTGTGCTCAGGTTAAGGAGTGAGCAGCTGTCTTTTTTTTTTTTTAATTTAAAAATTTTATTTATTTTTTTTTACTTTATAAAGTTTCATATTTTTTAACATATGCAATTATTTTCCATCATTTACAATACAGTAGTTGCAATGACACTCAAAACAGAAAAGCAAAGTAAAAAATCAAAACACCAACTTCTGTTTCATGTAATTAGACTTATACAGAAATTAGAAGGTTAAGTAACAACTAGTTAATCACCTAATTTCACAGCT
>NW_021865437.1:0-1804 GCF_006229205.1 Suricata suricatta | reverse complement strand
TATTTCCAGTGTTGTTACTTAAATTACTCGAGGCCATAGAAGGAGTTGAAGATTTTTCTAGTAAATTTAATGTCAAGAAATTTATGACAAAAAAATATGTGATATAAGTATAGAAAAGTAAAATGATAAAAAATTTTGCTGATGATCAAAAAGCTAAGATACTACATTTAAAAACCTTGGAACTTAAAAAAATTGAAGGAGCAAGGGTCTCATTGATTGCAAAAATCAATACATTATCTTCTAGCACTAAACACGGAAAGGTGGAATTTTAAGAAAATATTTCATTAAAATATTGAGAAAAATTATAATAAAATTCACAAGAAAAGTATGGGTTATAGAGGAAAAACAATTATCTAGTACTGCTTTATGAAGCACACAAAACACCTGAAGAAATGGAAAGATACACCATTTTCTCAAATAGAAGAACAATAGCATAACCAAACAAATTGGCAGTTTGAAAAAATACAATCTAATGAGAAAGAAAGGCAAGGGATATTAAGAGAAATTTCTTAGGTGAGTAAATTCCATTATCAAGACACTCATTCAAAGGCTCACCTTGTTTACTAGTAAGGAAAATGCAAACTAACAGTGAGCCATCACTGAACGTTCAGTAGGCTGACAAATGGGAAAAAGAAACATCTACTGCCCAAGACTGAACGAAATGGTACTCTTTTGAAGTGCTAATAGGGGTCTGAATGGTTACAGCATGTTGGGTCTTGTCCCCGGCCAGGGATTTCTTAAAATTATATACACACATACTCTTCATTTCCTCACTTTTACTCCTGTGTATCGAGCCCATAAAAATAAAAGATATGCATTTGATGTAGGGATAGGATATTTGTTATGAAGTTGCTTGAAATGGCAAAGAACTGGAGGACAGTGGATACCCAACCATGGGGAAGTAGGTAAAGGCAGTTGTGTAATATCCCATTTTTGTAGGGTCTGTAGTGTATGCTTTCCACTGCATATAATATTGTACAGAGAAGAGTAAACAATACCTAGTTTGTTAAGATGGGGTAACTAATTGGAGGGAGAGGAGACTAGATGGTTATAAAATGGAGGAAAGAAGAGAATTCGGAAAAAAAAACATAAAGAATAAAATTGCATTAGGTCCCTGACTCAGTATGTAAACACGTTATTTATACATTTATCTAGAAATGTATTATGTACAATTTTTCAAAATTAAAAGCATTGGTTTCTTGCTTTAGAATTTTTTAATCTGTTTATTTTTGAGAGAGAGAGAGAAAGAGAAAGAGAGAGAGAGAGAGAGAGAGAGAGAGAGAGAGAGAGAGAGAGTGTACATGAGTGAGAGAGGAGCAGAGAGAGGGAGAGAGAATCCCAGGAGGTGCGAAGCCCTCTTCCCCCTGCAGTGTACTTAAATCTTAGAAGAGAAAATGCTTGGGGATGCATCTTGGGGGAGTGGGTTAAGACTATGTATGCAGAACAGGGCTTTGGGTCCTGTAAGAACACGCCCACAGAGCAGTCCTCCATCTACTTTGCGGGAGTGGAAGAAGCACGAAAGGAGAAAACTAGTCCACATTTGCTAACCACTTGAGATAGTAAGCAGCAGAAGAAAGGGGCCACACCTTGCCTAAGGGCAAGAAAAGAAAGAGGAAATGCCTGCCCTGATTTTGGTTTCTGAGCTGCTGCAAGCCTCTGACAATGAAACATGGCTCCTAAATGTGAAGCTCTGGATAATCAGTTCTTCCTTTGTTCTCAGGGACCAAATGTTAGGATCACAGGGAGAAGCCAGAGACATTTGGCCTAAGCCTCCTCAAAGTGAGGGTCCAGGACAGATGTCTTT
>NW_021865436.1:0-873 GCF_006229205.1 Suricata suricatta | reverse complement strand
CAGTCAGCTCAGCAGCTGTCAGGCTGCTTCGGGATTCTGTGTCTCCCTCTCTCTCTGTGCTTCTACCCTACTTATGTTTTCTCTCTCAAAAATATTTAAATTTTTTTTAAATAAAGAAGGTAATTAAACAAATAGAATTAGAGCATGTGGATTAAGATGAAGAAATATGTGGCTTTTATTGAAAGTGTACCAGAAAAGTCTCCAACCCTCAAATTTTTCTCCAAAAACATTTCAGGTTGACTAACTCTATTATTAAAAATGGATCCCCTTTGGAGTTTGATAGATTTCCTGGGTTTCATATTGCAAATTAAATTGAAATATCCTCTCCCCTGCCTCATAACAAAGCATTCCATATTTATCTGGCTACACTCAAATAACCCTGGAGTAAACCTTTATTATTTGGAATGAGATAAATGAATATTAGAAATTGTGTTTAAGTTTATTTTTACCTTTTAATTTTTTTACTCTGGTTATATTTTATGATTTATAAATAATTTTACATTATTGGAAAATTGGGTGCCTGGATAGCTCAGTCAGTTAAGTATCTGACTCTGGCTCAGATCATGGCTCTGGTTCATGAGATCGAGCCCCACATCAGGCTCTGTGCTGAGAGCGTGGATCCCACTTCAGATCCTCTGTCCCCTCTCTTTCTGCCCCTTTCCTGCTCACACTCTCTTTCTCTAAAAGAAAATAAATGCACATTAAAAAATAAAATAAATAAAATATTGTAAAATGCATAAATGTGCTGCTAAACCAGTAACTTAATAGAAATTATATTTTTACTATTTAAGAACATATACAGATGTACTATAGTAATTATATAAGTACATATATAGATGGAACACAGTTAAATATTTATATCAGTTAACAAAT
>NW_021865435.1:0-873 GCF_006229205.1 Suricata suricatta | reverse complement strand
TTTCCCTTCACATTCACTTTACCTCCTAAAATCTGAGTTAGAACTTGATTAAATAATTTAGCTTCTTAAATTATTTTTAATGTGAATTAGATACATTTTCATATCTCAAATATATTGACATATTTTATAGTAAGAAATGTTATGGGTAACAAAGTATTATGGTGGACAGACCCTAAGATGACTATCAATGATCTCTGCTTCCTGGTATTCAAACTATTATTTAATCCCCTTTCCTTGAATATGGACAGGATCTGTGACTTCTAAACCAGATATGTGGTAAGGGTAATGATATATCACTTCTCTAATTTTAGTGGGTCACTTCCATGCATATGCTTTAAGTCTGTGTCCTACCAGAAGTTTTGCTCTAGAGAGTTTCTCCCTTTCTGGCTGGCTTTGAAGCAGTAAGTGCAGCTGAAGGAATCATCTAGGAACTGTAGGGCTATTTCCCCCAGTCTCTACCCAATAGTAAGTAGGAAACAAAGACCTTTAGTTCTGTGGCCACAAGGAAATAAATTGTGCCAACCACCTGAGGGAACTTAGAAGGAAGCCGAAGCCCCGTCAATCCTCTGATAAGAACCAGCCCTAGCTGCCGCCTTGAGTCCAGCTCTACAGTGAACCCCAGCTCCAGCCAACCTAGAATCAGAGAGCCCAGCTTCGCTCTATGTTCAGACTCCTGACCCACAAAAACTGTGAGATAATAAATATGTGCTGATTTAGGGTTAAGTTTTGTGATTTGTTACTTAGCGATAGATAACTAGTACAAACATATCCAATGCCCTTCTATTTAATTGTATATGTGTGTATTAAATATATAATATGCATACTACATACTTTAAAATTTTTCAAACTATGAGGGCATCTCAATCTTTGAGG
>NW_021865434.1:0-873 GCF_006229205.1 Suricata suricatta | reverse complement strand
TTAGGGGTACAGCTAGGGATAGGGTAAGGATTACAGTTGGGATCAGGGGTAGATTGAGAGCCTGGGAAGCTCCAGGAATGGATCCTTCAGCAGTGCATTGGTCCATTGCAGAGGGCTGAAGTGACAGCGCATGGGAAAGTGCTAAGCAGTCTTAGCATTGAGTTCAAAGACTGATCACCGCTTTGGTCTAGCACACATCTGTGCCTCTGGAACCCCTAGTGCAGCTCCATCTGGGCAGCATAAATGGCACTGTGATGTTCCATATTTCATCCTGGGTCACACTTAACCATTTCTTGGTTCCAAGTTCGCATTTTCTCCAACCTTGGATGTGGAGCCCATGGGAACCGAGCTTTGGGGATGTTTACGATTTCATCTAGGGGAGTCACGAGGGCAGAAGAAATAACAGTCCTGCGATTTTTCTGGAGTGTTGAAGTAGGGGCCCATCCATGGGTCTAGCTGAGATATTGGTTTAAAGTGAGCCTCCGGGCTAGGACTACGATTAATGTTAGCTGTATGGTCAAAGTCAGTGTTAGAGTAAGTTCCCAGAATGCTCAAAAAACAGATCCGCTATCAGTACAGTGGTTGCCCAGAGGGCTGAGTTAAGGGAGCTTGGAAAGGTGCCCACCAGGCCTAGCATTTCATTTCAAGGTCAACCTCCTCTTTGGTGTAGTGTACAGGGGTTCCTCCAGAGCCACAACGTGCAGCTCAATTCCTAGAGTTCGGGATCGGGTTCGGGTTCGGGTACGGGGATAGGGTTCGGGTTCGGGGATAGGGTTCAGGTTCGGGTTCGGGTACGGGGATAGGGTTCGGGGATAGGGTTCGGGTTCGGGGTTCGGGGATAGGGTTCGGGTTCGGGGTTCGGGTTCGGGGTTC
>NW_021865433.1:0-873 GCF_006229205.1 Suricata suricatta | reverse complement strand
TCTGTCTCCCTGTGACCAGAACCAACACTATATAGCTGAGCTGGAGAGACCTTCCCACAGGCTGGGAGAGAAACAGGGAGGGGAGGGATAGCCCGGGCTCCTCAAAGAAATGGAGATCTTTGGCTTATTAAAGTATGTGTTATTTTTGAGAATCTCACAGACCGAAGAGACCATTTTATATAAAATAATAAAGTCACGGCTGGACACAGACCAATTGTTTTGAATGCTTAACGATGAGCAGGAAAAGAAAATCTCCTAGCCAAGAAGAAATCCCTGAGAGTGTAGTTCTAATAAGAGTATCCACAGGGCACATGTGTGGCCTGGGCGGTTAGGCATCCAACTTCAGCTCAGATCATGATCTCACAGTCTGTGGGTTCGAGCCCCATGTCAGGCTCTGTGCTGACAGCTCAGAGCCTGAGGCCTGCTTCAGATTCTGTGTCTCCCTCTCTCTGTCCCTACCCTACTCACTCTCTGTCTCTCTCAAAATTAAGACATTAAAAAAAAAAAAAAAAAGAGTATCCTGATAGGAGGTAACTTCTTTCAGATATTGCCTTTTAATGTCTAAGTAGACAACAGCTGCTTAGGCCCAAAACTCCAGGGAAAAAAAATATCTGGGGAAGAAAATTAGAAACTCCTTTGCTAGAACTCAGTCATAGAATACACACCTTAGATAACCATGACTGATAAAATATAAATATCCCAGACAGACTTTCCCCCATAGGACAAAGTGTGCAAGTTGACATTCCCACGGCAACGTGGTCATGGCACAGCCCCAAGCTGCACCCACAAATCAACCATGTACTCGCTGTGGGGCTCTGTGCTAGTTACTTACCGCACCGAATTTCAGGGCCCTGAACAGTACAGGGGGCTAAT
>NW_021865432.1:0-873 GCF_006229205.1 Suricata suricatta | reverse complement strand
AACAGGGAGGCGAGGATAGATACGGTCCCTCCTCCGCAGGCGGAGAAATGCCTCTGGGGTCACTGACTCTCCCAGTGTGCTCCCCTGCATGAAACAACTCCCCCCAGCGCTTGGCATATATTAAGTACAGTTAAAAAGAGACAATAAACTCAAAATGGAGTCACTTGTGCTAAGCCCACATCATCAAATCAAGACCCAGTTCCTACCCTAACTGCAGTTTCAGCCTCCCCACCTCCCCCTAGGATGTAATCTTGACCAGGCAAGCTGGAATTACCTGATGAGCACTAGGGAAGTAATCTGCCTGAGAGACCCCGCCTTCCCCTAAAGCAAGGTGACCTTGCCTTAAACTCTCCACTCTTTGCTGGTAACGTCCTTGCCCTGGCTCTTCTACCTATCAAAGTGTTCCGTTTTGTACAGTTGCTCCGAGTTACTCTTTGTGCTGGAGGGGATGCTGCCTTATTCCCGAATAAAGAATAAAGCCAATCAGATGGGCTAAAGTTTGCTTTTTAACAGGCTTTGTGCCAACAGTGAGGTCTGAAGGAGACTTCTGATGGTTTCAGGGACAAGAAGAAACACAGGCATGGTACCCATGAACGCTTGGCGTTCTCTGCCTTTCTTGCCATTTCCGAGGACCGTGAGGAGCTCCCCTTGGTTCTGAGCTCCACCCTCTCTCTGCTTCAAGCTGCTGATCTCACTGACTCTCCACACTCCCCCTTTGATTACAAACCCTAGCCCTCGGTTTAGTCCCCAGATCCCACACTGGGAACTGCTGGCGGTTCAGGCTACAGTTCCCCATTTTGGAGAACCCCTGGGCCCAGTCCCCACTTCCACCTTGGGAGCTGCTGGTGTACGCACAGGGCTTCCCCTAGCCAG
>NW_021865431.1:0-873 GCF_006229205.1 Suricata suricatta | reverse complement strand
TTCCTCCTGAGGGAATTCTATGGCCACATCCCTGAATGTCAGCGGCCCCTGCAATAAATGCCACAGTTTCCATGTGGACAGTACAGTGTTCATAATGGCACCTCAGATTAAAGAAGGAGGTGGGATAAATGGTTCTGGCTTAGGTGAGATTCTTCTTTCTGCAGTAAGATCATTTTTAACAGTTGTACACTTTACATCTTTTCTTCCTTGAGGTAATAAGGTGGCATATGTTTCACAGAACCACTGTGAACACTCTATTCCTGGCAGATAAACTGTGAACTGAAGGTGCCGACAGAGGCACACACATGTTTGAGGACTGCATTTATATCATGCAGTATAAGTTGTGTTTATTTCTTCATTTGAAAGATTTAGTGGGTTAGTGACGTAGTTATTCAATTACATATTTCTTATTTTTTTGGATGTTTACATATTTTGAGAGGGAGAGACAGATCATAAGCAGGGGAGGGGTAGGCAGTGAGAGTGGGAGACACAGAATCCAGGGCAAGCTCTAGGCTCTAAGATGGTAGCCCAGATTTGACACAGGGCTTGATCTCAGAAACTGTGAGATCGTGACTTGCACTCAAGTCGAACACTTAACTGACTGAGCCACCTGGACAGGCACCCCTCTATGTACCAAGTTCTCATGTGAATTAGAAATTCACACCAGTGATGTCGAGATCAGGTTTTGTCTGATTCAGGAGTTAGAATGGGAAACTGAGTCTGCATTTCTAAGAAGGTATTAGCAAATAACACACAGGTAAAATTCCATGGAAAGAATTATCAAAGAACAAGAAATGAGTGGGGTTTATATGCAATCCAGATTGTACAGGTTAACGCAAGACAGCCAATAGCAGTACTTTCTGAGCATTAGTA
>NW_021865430.1:0-873 GCF_006229205.1 Suricata suricatta | reverse complement strand
TGGAACTCGGGCACCTGGCGATGCTGTTGGACGAGGTACGAGGGTGACCTGCTAGGCAGCTGGGGCAGGGCAGAGGGCCCGAGAGCCCTGCTGTCAGGGGTGTGGGTTCGGCAGCAGCGCCGCAGACGTGAAGGCTGGTGGCAGGCGGCCTCAGGAGCGGGGCTTAGGCATCAGGGTGGCCCCAGAAGAGAGGGACAGCTGGGTGCGAGCTGTGGGGGAGGGGCGCTGTGGGAAGAGCGGGCACGGTCTCCTGGCCTGAGCTTGCTCTCCATGCTTAACTGGTCTCGCCTCCCTGCCCTCCAGCCCCTCAGCCTGGAGCTGCTCTCCCCACCTCCAAGGGGCCCAGTGAGAGGGGCGGCCAGTGGGAGGTGGGGCCGGGTGGGACCCGAGGCCACCGCAGGAACAACGAGGGAGGGGTTCTTGAAGGAACACCACCAGAACTTGGTGACTGGGTGGCCTCAGGGACACAGGGAGGAGGAGGGTGAGGAGGGTGACCCGGGTGCTGGAGGCCAAGGGGTGGTGCAGGCGGCCTGTGTGTGAGGACCCCTGGTGGGGAACCGGAAACAAGTCCTGGGGGCACAGGGGCGGGGGTCCAGCTCCGGCCCCCCTCACCTGCAGGTCTGTCCCCTGTCACCCCCATGCACGGGTCGTGAGTCCCGAAGAACGCTAGTCCTCACCGCCAAGCGGGACGAGAAGGTCCGGGTGAGCTGGGCCGCGGCGCCGCACACCGAGTCCTGCTGCGGGCACCCGGAGTGAGTGGCCTTCCCGCCCCCCAGGAGGGATCGGGAGGTGGGGACCCCCACTGGGCGCCCAGGCCCGTGGGAGAGGGACCGCCCCGCAGGTGCGGTGAGGCCCCTCTGGCTCCTGTCCGGG
>NW_021865429.1:0-873 GCF_006229205.1 Suricata suricatta | reverse complement strand
GTGCTCGCGCGCCTGCTGGGGCGGGTATCCCATGGCTGGCGTGGGATCTGGTAGAGTGAGGTGAACCACGCGCACGGGATGCAGACTCCAATGGGGGCGGCGGGTCCTGTGAGGCGGCCTTTCCGCCCTGTCACAGAAGGGGAGACCGAGGCTCCGGCAGGCCCCGCCCTGTCCTCGGTCGTTTGGTGAAGGAGCGAGAAGACCTGGTGCGCAGCGAGGCTCTGGCCGGTGGTGCTGGCGGAACCTGAGCAGCGCCTGGTCCCCAGGCTGCAGGCGGGGATGCTTGGGTCCCGGGCCTGAGCGGCCCCCGGGGTCGATGCCACGGCCTGAGGGGACAGCGCAGGAGGCCCAGGGGGGCCGGGGGTCCTGCTGCTGTGAGAACAAGGCGTCTGTGGGGAGGTGTGGTCCATGCGAGGTCTCGCCTGCTCCTGGCGGTGGGTGGGTTCTCGGGCCCTGAGCCGCCGCTGTCAACTCTGTTTCTCCTCCCTGGGGACCCGCCCTGCATCATAAGGACGCCCGTGTTCCCTGGCGCCTGCTGCCTCCGTGTGCCGGGCCCTCCACCACGCTGTTTACACTCGCAGATCTGCCTCTTAGCGTGTGCCCCCGAGGGTCCTCGTGCGGCCCCTGCCTGTCCGTCGCCTGCGCAGCGGGAGGCTCTCTCGGGGGTAGCTGGGCGCTCCTTGCTATTCCAGTGCCTGCGCTCCGCTTCTTCGAAGGCTGTGGAACCCGGGCATCCGGCGCCCCTCGCTGATGTGGTAACCGAAGAAGGACGCTCTGCCTCTGGTTGAAGTCAAGTAGCGGGGCCAGCGGCGGCCGCCTGCCCGGACTGCGGAGGAGCGCCGTGCCGGGGCGTCGGGGCGGGGGACGGTCTAC
>NW_021865428.1:0-873 GCF_006229205.1 Suricata suricatta | reverse complement strand
CTGCATCCCAGCCCCTGGCTCACTCACCTCACTGCATCTCATCCTTTGGGCATTCGATCACCTTGTGTCCTCACAAGTAGAAGGGGGTGGGCTACAGCATAATGGGATACTTGGAGAGAGAGACCACACCCACATAGCTTGTATTACGATCTGTTGTTATGATCGTTCTCTTTTATAATTGATTATTGTTAATCTCTCACTGCATCCTGCTTACAGAGAATTTTTCAAGTCTTCTGATAACAGACACAGTCCTCAGCTCCACACTGTGCCCTGGGCCTGCCCCTGATGCCAGAGAAAGACCCCAGACACTCCCTTGCTGGGTTTCCTTTACCTCTGAGGCTCTCTGTCGTCTTCTCCCTTCTAAATCCTTATGGGAAGGTCAGCCTCTGCTGGCGTTTCTCTCCCATCCTTCCTCCTAGCTGTGCAGGCTCACCTGGTGCCTCAGGTACAGACGCTTCATGGAGAGCACCTGTCCTCCTGGTCTGAGGCCCAGAAATCCCAGTGGTACATTTTCCCCAGCAGAGACAGGAGTCCTTGAGCATCAGCTGTGAACTCCTAGAGGGACCCTGTTAGTCCCAGAAGCAATTTAAAGTTTGGAAAGTCAAATGTGCAAAGGGAACAGGCCGTAAGCTTACCTGCGGCCTCCCAGGGACCCCACCCTGTGTCCCAATTAGAGGTCATGATGGGGACGTGGTCAGTTGGAAATGGGCAAGAGCATTCAGCAGATGCCAGCTTCCTCCAGAGCTCTCCCTGGGGTCTCAGTGAAGCCAGCACTCGATTTGGGGACAGAGTTCTCTGTCCCCATGTTGAAGTCCTAGACATCCAGAACAGGGAGGCAGGACAAATGTCTACCAGCAGCAGCAGCAGCAGCAG
>NW_021865427.1:0-873 GCF_006229205.1 Suricata suricatta | reverse complement strand
TTGTCTTCAAACCTGAGAGGGTTGGCTCATATGGAACACAGAGAACAGGATCTTCTTGGGTATCAGACTGTCCAAACTAATGACTCAATGTGCAACCACAGGAATTGGGACTAATACCAAAAAAGGGCACTTTTAGCCTCAGGCAATGAGTCATGGACTGCCTTTTTTAATAAAAAAAATTTTTATTTTTTTTCAAAGAGAAACGACAAACACTGAGTAGTCAGGGTTGGCATTTTGAAAGAACCTCCAGTGCAGAGAACAATTTTCCAGGGATGCTTCCCTTGGGTTCATTGTCTCATCAGAAAATTAAGAGAGGCACGTATCCAGGTTCCTCATGTTTAATGAGTGCTTTCAGGTTTGCAGAGAACTTCCCGTGTATACATTATCTCATTTAATGTACCCAATAGCCATAAAGCAACAGCGACAGTCACATGTGTGGAAGAAACTGAGGTCACTGTCTTAAAGGGCTGTGGCTCAGGGACATTGAGTTAGGGGACAGAGCCAGACTCCAGAGCAATTGCTCAGGCTATCAACTTACATGGAATGTGGATCCAAAAGATGGGCAGGTTCCTTTCTGACCATAGAAGTGCCCAGCTGCAGTCTTCTCGGAAGCACTTGCCTACGCACTCTGGGCTCTGAGCAATCCTCAGAGAAGCCATCTGTCTCCTCAGCGGTCAAATCCCATGTCCCCACATGGACACGAAGTCTTCACCCTCCAATCACCCTTATTTGGCACATGCCCCACCTCCCAACATCCCCATGCATGACCGGCACTCTGATCACTTCCCACGAATTTAAACATAGCGGAAGAAATGGCAAAATGGCAAGGGCTGAATCTGCAACTGCTCCCCAGTCCCCTTTCTGGTTGTCCTG
>NW_021865426.1:0-1748 GCF_006229205.1 Suricata suricatta | reverse complement strand
TGTTCCTGGGACCAGGAGACAGCTGCTGTTTCCAGCCAGCCTCAGGCTGGGCCAAGGTCACACAGCAGGACACACACACATATGGGTGCAGGGACAGTCTTTCCCAGGGCCGGCTGCCCTGGAGCCTACAGCACACCCATGCTGGTCACTGCCTGCCTGGGAGCAGAGGCAGGTGGCACAGGGCATAATGCTACAGGCGGGGGGCACGCTGCCCTGCGTTCTGGCTCACTTATTCACAAGGGCTTGGTTTCCCCCTCAGAGAAAAGGGCATGATTGATGTCCATGGCCTGCCTGCCACCCAGCCCCAGCTGGGGGTCTGCAAGGGACTGGGCATAGTACTTCAGGGACACAGGTGGGTGTGTGCTGCTGGGCAGCCAGTGTGGCTGGCTCTTTTGTCACCAAGGGCCTGGGTGTGGGGACCTGAAGCAGCACAGGTGACTCGCCCTTGGGGTGAGGCAGACCCCCACGCAGCACAGGTCCTGGGACGGGAAGACCAGAGGCTCAGGTGGACAAGGGGAGGGGGAAGCGGGGCCCTAGCCCAGCCCCATGGGCTTCCCTGAGGAAAAGGAAAAGCTGGGCTTTCTGGCTACAGAAATGGGCCAAAGTTCCTGGGGCAAAGCCAAGCAAAGACGGAGACCAACCAACAGACAAGGGAAGGGACAGAGCCCGAGACGGAGTCAGACTGGGAGGGGGAGAAAACAGAGCCGAGGCTGTGACCCTGCAGGCCTTAGGTAACCAGGAAGTTATCAAAAAGGCAGGCCACCATGGCCAAGGCCTGAAGGCCATGCCTTTGAGTTTGGCCATCTCCGGAGTCACATCTCATGGAGGATGTTCAGACTACACTGCACAACCACCTCCTGTGATGGGGGCACGATCAGGAGCCAGGGGACAGCCAGAGCCCGGGCAGGCCATGGCCCCGCTGTCATGCCTGCTGCTGTCACCTGGCCTCCACCAGCGCCAAAGCTTTTGGGACGCAGAGGGGACAAGAGGCTGGAGAGAGGTGGAGAGGCGGGGAGCTGGGCAGCTGCGGGCGGGAGGAGTCAGGACCCCGGGAAGGGGACGTGCAGGCCAGGCCGGGACTAGTGTGGCTTCAGCGAGGCCGCGGATGCAGAGGGCCTGGGTGCTGCCCCGGGCAGGGAAATGTATTGTTAACTCGTGCCTTCTGTCCAGGAACCCGAGAGCGTGCTCCGCAGGGAGCTATGCTGAGTGCTGGGGAGGGGGCCCTCCTGGTCCCCAGCAGCAGGGAGGGGGCCAGCCCGGCAGTCAGCCTGGCCAGACTCTCTGCCAAAAGGTGGGACTGGCCACTTCAGGCCAACCGTGAGCCACCGGTGCTCCTGATCTGTCATCTGAGGGGGCTTCCCAGGAGCCTGATTAGCAGATGGAGGCCAGCCGGGGGCACCTGACTTTAGAGTCAAGTGACTTCGGGACTTGTCACACGAGGTGGGTGCTGAAGGGGGTGACCGGGCGCATCTCCGCAGCACGGGTGGGAGTGCTCCCCAGGGAGGGCGGCTCGGTCACACCGGGAACACGCACCGCCTCCGGTTTCACACCAGGGAGCGCGAACCTCTCAGGGCCCCGTCCGTTAGGAGCAGCAAGGGGACAGCAGGACCCTCCTCGGCCTGACGTGCGGGACGCCTCCAGCCGCGCTCACCCGACCTGCGGGAGGACACTCTGCTCCGGCTCCAACCCCCCACTGAAACACCACGACTCCTGGGGAAAGTGTATTTGATCAGGACGATCCCAGCTGG
>NW_021865425.1:0-873 GCF_006229205.1 Suricata suricatta | reverse complement strand
GGGAGTTCTATTGATAATTTTTTGAGGAACCTCCACACTGTTTTCCAGAGCTGCTGCACCAGTTTACATTCCCACCAACAGTGTAGGAGGGTGCCCGTCTCTCCACACCCTCGCCAGCATTTATAGTCTCTTGATTTGTTCATTTTAGCCACTCTGACTGACATGATGTGGTATCTCAGTGTGATTTTGATTTGTGTTTCCCTGATGATGAGTGATGTTGAGCATCGTTTCATGTGCCTATAGGCCATCTGGATGTCCTCCTTGGAGAAGTGTCTGTTCATGTCTTCTGCCCATTTCTTCACTGGGTTGTTTGTTTTTTGGGTATGGAGTTTGGTGAGTTCCTTGTAGATTTTGGATACTAACCCTTTATCTGATATGCCATTTGCCACTATCTTTTCCCATTCTGTCAGTTGCCTATTATTCTTCTTGATTGTAAGGTATTTTTGACTCCTCTCTCATTCTCACATCGAGTCAGTAAATGCTAAGCCACCCATGTTTCTCATAACTGTCCCCTTATTTTTTCCCACCACCACTGTTCTGGTTTTTATCTTCATTCCATCCCAACCACTTTTAAAGCTGTAAACAGTTTCCTTCGTTGTTCTATATCCTGTAGCTTTGTACTTGTCACCATTCCAGTGAATAGAATGGATCAGAGCTTATAGTACTTCCTAGTCACCTTCTGTGCCTAAATCCATCACACACTTACTGTGATAGACAAGACTTTCCACAGTCTATTTCTAATTCAACTTTTAGAGATCATTTTCTAAAAGTTTATTTATTTATTTATTTATTTTGAGAGAGAGAGAGAGAGAGCAGGTTCTAGAAGGACAGAGAGAGAGAGAGAGAGAGAGAGAGAGAGAGAGAGAGAGAGAG
>NW_021865424.1:0-873 GCF_006229205.1 Suricata suricatta | reverse complement strand
CTCTGTTCCTTTGGACTCACCCTTGGGCTGTATTCTTAAGAACTGGAATGAATTTGACACCCAAATCCTGAGAAAAAAAAGGTCTCATCTTTTTAATGTAATATTTTCTGGCCTTAATACAAACTCCCAGATCAAGAGGTATGACTTGTTCATAGAACCCTTTCATATAGTTCTATTTTCCAGCTTGACTGGGTCAATGAGAGGGGGAGACAGAATCTCAAGCAGGTTCCATGCTGCCAGCAAAGAGCCCAATGTGGGGCTCAGACTCACAAACCCGGAGATCATGACCTGAGCCAAAGTCAAGAGTCAGATGCTTAACTGACTAAGCCATTCAGGCATCCCCCATAGAATAATCTTCCAGCAAGAAACATGTTTTCCAGCAGACCCAAGTATCTTTAGTTTCTCTGTAAGAAGTCATCAAAAGCAGATAAATCTATGTTTAATAACTAATGCTTTAGTATTTTATCTTATTTGGAAAAGAGATATCCAATGAGTTCAATCCAACTTACCATTTAACTTAGCATAAGTTTCAAAATTTCATGTTTGATAGCCATCCACAGGGTCAGATGGCCATGAAACCGAGCAAGACACATTCTATAGTTATTGCAGAGATTGGGATTTGGGGACAATGCCATGAAGCCTTGCATAGGTCTTTTGACCATTTGGAGGCATTCCAGCAAAGAAGTCAAGCTGGAAAATAGAACTATATGAATGGGTTCTATGAACAAGTCATACCTCTTGATCTGGGAGTTTGTATTAAGGCCAGAAAATATTACATTAAAAAGATGAGACCTTTTTTTTCTCAGGATTTGGGTGTCAAATTCATTCCAGTTCTTAAGAATACAGCCCAAGGGTGAGTCCAAAGGAACAGAG
>NW_021865423.1:0-873 GCF_006229205.1 Suricata suricatta | reverse complement strand
GAGGGTCTCCCCCAAGGGGACACCAGGTACACTGGGCCCCTCTGAGCATGTCCGACACGCCAAAGTCTGTTCAGGGAGCTCTGGGTGAGGCTGAGGAGGCAGGGAGATGAGGTGGAGGGCCTCGACCTCAACGACCACACCCAAGTCATGGGCTGCTCCCAGCAGACAGCATAGGGCAGCAGGCAGAGATCAGACCAGAAGGGCCCCGGATGCTGGGTGGAACAGGCACTCAGGTCCCGGAGCACTTCAGCAGGTAGCAGGTGCTCCTGTGTGTGGGACTCACCCACCGAGGGCTTAGGGGACGCACCGGGATGCGGGCACACTGGGGGTGCGGTATACCACAGGAAGCCCAGCTACAGCCTGGGGTCTCGAGTCTGCCCCGACCCACTGGGTACACGGTGTTGCCCCCAAGGTCTCTGTCACACACACACGCGTGCGTACACACGCACGCTCACGGACAAAGGTCACACACACACCTGGAACCTGTTCCTGCCTCTCAGCTCAAAACCCGGATCTGAGGCCCTGAGCAGAAGCAGGGCTCACCTGAGGGGTGGGACCTGGGGACTGCCCCAGCCCCAGCCCCAGCCCCAGCGCCCCCGCTGCCCCACTGAAGGTGTGCCGCATAAAGAAACCACAGCCCCCACACCACAAGCCACAGAACTGAGCAAGGGCTTGGGGAGGAAGGAGCCCTTGGAGGTGTCTCAGCAGCATCTGGCTTCTCATCACTTACCAGCGATCACGCCACGGCCATACTTCTCGCCTTCCAGAAGCAAGGCCTGAATCTGAGCAGGGGTCATGCCAAGCCTCTCCTCCAGCAGCTCCCTCCATGCGGTGTCTTCCCAGTCCCTGTGGGCAATGTGGATGGCGATGGTC
>NW_021865422.1:0-873 GCF_006229205.1 Suricata suricatta | reverse complement strand
GTAGGACCGGCTGAGTCAGCGCCGACCCCCACCGGGATCCAGTCTCCACGCTGACAACACACTTTGCCCCGCCCACGCTGCTCTCTGCGTAAGGAACAGGCAGAGGACCCACAGACAGCCCCTGAGAAATGGCGAGAAAGGACAGGGACTGGAAAATGTGTGATGTGCTCAGCTTGCTTTACATTCTGAAAGGTTGTCCTCTTTGTGCCCTAACTGTGAAAATGATAACCTCTGAGGATTTATTTTGTTAAAAAGCTAGTCTTTATGTTCTAAGCTTTTCACACATTTTGTCAGGGGGTTCTCAGGGACGGCTCGTGTCTGCTCTGCTGCAAGTCTGATCCACACGCCAGTGTTAGGCTTCTGTCCTGGGCACCACCCCAGCCTTCTGGTCATCAGCGGCTGCACCTGCTCCAGTATTAACCTCAGTACGTCCTCTGTGGTCTGGGGCCAGTGCCAGCCTCCTCTGAAGTCCCACGGCGAATTCTTGGGATGATGCGGAGCCCGTGTCCTAGGGATGGGCGAATGTGGTGGAAACTGATGGTCCTCAGCCTGGCCCCGCCCCAGGTGTTCACAGCGCCCCGGGATGCAGGCATCTCTCCATCCTCTCTCCTTGCTGTCCCCTCCTCCCACAGGAGGCATGGAGCTCTCTCCATGCCCCCTGGACGTGTCCTGCCAGAGCCCCCCACCCCGCTCCAGGCCTTCCAGGGGACGAACCAGCAGGGGCTTCACTCGCTCTGCTGGAGGACACTGCACTGTCTCAGAAGCCGTGGTCCTGGCCTCCAGTAGCCCAGCTACCCTCCACGCTTCCTCCAAGAGGAAGGCACTGCCCGCCTGCCTGCATGGCTGGGGTCAAGAAGTGTGGCCAGCCCTGAG
>NW_021865421.1:0-873 GCF_006229205.1 Suricata suricatta | reverse complement strand
CACTCAGGGGTCCAAGGATCCCAGCAGAGTAGAGCTGGGGAAAGCAGGACCCAGACATAGCTGTCAAGTTCTGTGTGCGTTCTAGCAGTTAAACTAAGGTCTCACTGGACCCGTGGGAACGGTAGCCTCCACGCTCCCAGCCTGCTGGCCGTGCTGCGCGAGAAGTGGCCCCTGCCCGGTGGACTCGGGGCTAAGGCACTCACAGCCCCTGTGTGTATCCCTGCCGCGCCCACAATGGACATCGCTAATTGATCCTGGCCCCTGTGAGTGCCCGGTGCTGATTCCACCCTCGGAACCAGCTCCGGGGACCCCCAAGTCAGAGTAGCAGGTGTTTGCAGCTCTTGTTCTGAAAGATGTTGGGACTCATGAGAGGGTGCAGAATCACTTGGGCCAGGAGTCGGGGACTGGTGCACGCCTGGTCATGGCCACATTTTGAGGATCAGTCTGTCCGACTGCTCTGTTTCTGATGGTCAGCCTTAGGGTTTGCTTTTGATTTTTGTGTATATATAAGCTATATAGTTCCAAAGTTACACATATGTTAGAAATACACTTCGAGGTGCCTGGTGCCTCAGTGAAACATCCGATTCTTGGTTTTGGCTTGGGTCATGATGTCATGGTTCGTGAATTTGTGCCCTGCGTCCGGCTCTGTGCTGACAGAGCAGAGCCTGCTGGAGATGGTCTCTTCCCCTCTCTGTCCTTCTCTCTCAAAAAATTAAGTAAAACCTGAAGAAAAGAAAGCTACTTAGAAATCTCATGTCCATCCCTTTTTGGGGGAGTCAAGTGTTACGTGTGGACCTTTGATTGCTTGGTGGGTCTGCGCCCATCCCCTGTGGAGTTCAAAGGTCAACCGTATATACAAATATCCAATTGTCA
>NW_021865419.1:0-874 GCF_006229205.1 Suricata suricatta | reverse complement strand
CTGGGTAAAGCTGGTTCCCATCCTCAGACAACTCCTACCCTGTCTGCTTCTAGAATCTCATCTCTTAATTTCTAATCGCCCGGTCTGGGGCCCCAGCCTGAAAGCTGTGGGCTGTGCTATATAATTCCTCAGTTCTTCCTTAGCACACGGAGTGCTGCAGTGACAAAATTGGCCCAGATGATCCTTTATTGCCTTTTTTATCCAGTAATGAAGGCTCCCCAGGCACAGCTCTGGAGGAGGGTGGGGAAGGACAAGGGACCAGCTGCCCCAATTCTGATTTCCTTAAAAGTAGAAATCTGAAAACAAGAGCTCTCCAGGATCCGGTACAGTGGGGCTGAGTCCCTTTGTCCCTGCTGTCCCTGACACCGGAGGCGCTCACTTGGCCCTCAGCCACAATAAGATCATTATGTGTCGGACCCCTGCTTTGTGCTGAGCATGGTGCTAAACCCCTTCCATGCACGCTGTCATTGAACCTTCATGCGTGGTTGGCACTCTGCCCAGTTTGCAGGACAGGAAGCAGAGGTTTAGTGGTCAAAGAGCATGCCCAGCATCACGTGCTCATCTGAAGTTAGGCTCCAAAGCTTGAGCTAAACCAAGATGCCACCTTCCTAAAGTTGCCTGTTCCCCCTCTGCCCTGAACTTTGCTCCCATTAGGTGCTAAAGATGGTCAAGAGTCCCCTGCAATCCTTACCCCCGGAGACAGGAATCTCGAACAGGGCTGGCCTCAGGATCCCGCTGCTCATTCACAGTAAGCAAACATTTTCCTTCCAAACAGGAAGTGCTTTATTGTTCTTTCCTGATTATGAGAGCCATTTCTACTCTTCTAAGACATGCAGATGATGCATAAAGGCGTAGAGAAATGCGTGCACCTCCC
>NW_021865418.1:0-874 GCF_006229205.1 Suricata suricatta | reverse complement strand
CATGTTTTATATTTTATCACGTCTAAATCTTATTATGATACATTTAAACTCCATTTCAAAGAAGAAATTGTCAAGTCTTAAATATACATTAGGGTAATAACTAAGGTGGAATATGAAACCAGGTAATCTTATGCTAAATCCTACACATTTTAACCATTTATTATACCACACTGCTTCTCAGTTGTTTTCTTACACTCATAATGTAATTTATTCACTTACATTTATTAAACTTTTTAAATTTCTTTTCATTCTGTTTTTTTCTTTCTTTCACTTTTTCCTTTAACAAGACAGAATGAAAACTCTTCAGTGGTTTATCACGGCATTTTAGCACTTTTATATAAAAGGACTGTTTACGGTTACAAAATGTGTGGCCTTTCCAGAATTTCTTTCAAGACAAGGGAGTAATTGACAAAGTTCTTGTAAATCTTTCATGCACTGTAACTCATGACCGTTTCTCTTCTTTGATGTCTATAAAGAATATATAAAGAATACGAGGCCTCAGAACCCCTCTTGTTTCCATTTCTAATGTCACAAACATTCATTTGAATACTTCCTTTAAGATCTACTGTTTTTAAGTCTTTTTGAATTCATATTGCTTGTCAAGGCAAAAAGAGGATTATTCTTTTATTTTCATGTTTGAAGATTTTTTAAAATTATTTAAAGTGAGGTACATTCTGTTTCTCCAAAGCCATCAACCTTAGAAATGAATTCTTAGTGAGTTTAGTGCACAACAAACCTCATTTATATTGCCTTTCTCAGGCTTGAAAGATCAATAGTTTTTATAAGAACATAGATAAGATTTGAGAAAAAAAAAAGATTACAGAATTCTCTGTAAGAATTCTCCAGATGGCGAGATATCACACATAAATTCTTC
>NW_021865417.1:0-874 GCF_006229205.1 Suricata suricatta | reverse complement strand
TTATTGTTCACTATTTTCAAGATGCTGGTCCTCAAGTGGCCTGGGGAGAGGTAGAGGGGCAGTAAGGTGTGTATCCCACCTACTGGAGTCCTGGCTCTGCTGCTTGCAGCTGTATGTCCTGGAGCAGGTGGTGTCACCTCTCTGAAGCCACTTCCTCATTGATAAAAGGGGAGTGAGGCACCCATCTTCCAAGGTTGAAGAGAGGATTGGGTAGATATTCAGTAAGCGCTGTTTCCATTCCAATATGCAGGAGTGACATTAGGATTAGACTACATTCAACATTAACAGGCAGTACTTCATGGCTGGTCAGATAATGATGCCTTCCATCTTGAAGAGAGAGTGTTCCTTTAGGATGTTCTCCTTGCCCAGAGAAGGAGACCTGATATTAGCACCACTTGGTGGATACCATTGCCACTGTTCCTTTTTGGATGGGTCTTTCCAACATCCAGTATAGGCATTGTCCATCCCTGTCTTGAGGACCCCCATTAATACTAGTGACCAGCTTATAAGAGAGAAGGAAGGGGATTGACTTTTGTTGATTGATTTTTGGTTCATGATGCTTACACCATCTGAATTCCTGGTTAGAACTTTTAGCCTTAGCTTAGCAGGTAGCCCAAAAGAGTTGGTCCTGCCCAAGAGAAAGGCCAGGGCTCTGGAAATAACTGGAAATAACTAGATATAGCTGGAGCACTTAGACATGAGTGGAGGTAAAACAGCAAATGTGTTCAGCTGAGATGCACTGTTTCTGGAAGGCCTCTTGTGCTCCCCATGTTATGGAGCAGATAAAGCGTGTCCAGCTACTGGAACCCAGATTGGTTAAGATATCCAAAGTATCTTTGCAAATCCAGGAAAAACCCCAGCTTTCCATGTGTAA
>NW_021865416.1:0-874 GCF_006229205.1 Suricata suricatta | reverse complement strand
GTTAATATTGTTAAATCAGGATAAGATACAGCTCTCTTATTCCTATATTCCTATGATCCTTTTATGCCCATAAATGAGCATTGAGTGTCGCCAAATGATTTTTCTACACCGTTAACATCAGGTTAGACTAGACTCTGGCAGTTACAAATATACCCCAAACCCCACTGCATTACCAGAATAAATACTTTTCCCTTAAATCACATCATTGCCTGACACAGGATAAATGGGAAATCTTAATACTTCTATATCTATTAAAGATTTTGTGTCCTTAATTTAAAACAGTCTCACAAAGACAATTCGATGCCCAGGCAGCTTCACTCATAAATGCCTGCAAATCCTTCCAAGAGAATTTTAAAATAGAGAAAATCCAATTTGCTTTGAGAAGTTAGTGTAGTGTAACCTTGATATCAAATCTGAATAAGGGCATTGTAAGGGAGGGAAATCTCTCTCATTAACATAGGTATGGAAATAATAAATAAAACACTAGCTAGTCTATTTTGGCAATGTATAAAACTATAAATAGACCAGGATGAATTGGTGTGTATTCCAAGGTTGATTTAATATTAAAAAAATAAATCAATGTAGTTTGCCACATTAAAAAATAAAGGCACAAATCCTGCTGTCTTGATGGTTACAAAATAAAGCCATTGATAAATCAAAAAAGCTAGAAAAAAATTCAAAAATTTAGAAATAGATGGAAACTGTCTTAACCCATTAAGAAGTATTTACAAAAAAATTTAAAAATATAAGCTACACTTTCTTCAGGGTGAGATTTTGAAAGTTTTCTTATTGGACTGAAAAAAAAAAAAGAGGTCTGCTGTTAAAATCCAGCATTGTATCGGAAGAACTAGCAAGTGCAAGAGTTAGGTAAGAA
>NW_021865415.1:0-1748 GCF_006229205.1 Suricata suricatta | reverse complement strand
AAGGGACCACAAACATATGGTATGTGCCGTAAATCCTTGCTGAGGGGAGAAAAAACTCACATGAGAACTTAGATATCTATCATTAAGTCCGGTAGCTTTGAGCATTTGTGACTGCAACTCACAATAAGAAATACACTTTGTATTATATCTCACTAAAGACATACACACGCTGATGCAGAGTTGAAACAAAAGTTATATCAGAATACTTACCTATTCACATGCAATTAACTCTGATGGTTTCCATTCTAATCTATTCTACCTCATGTTTTTAAAATTGCTAGTTGTTACCTACTAGGTTAATTTCATGACCCTCCAAAAGGCCATGGCATGCAGTTTGAAAAACACTCATCTAATCCACTTCTTATTTTATAGATGAGGCCATTGAGCCTCAAAGGGGACCACAGAGAGAATTATTTTGAAAAGTACTATGTCTAGAAGAAACTCACATGAAGCTAGTTTTAAATGTACCTAGGCATTGACATCTCCTTATATATTTTTTCCTTGCTCCCTCTTCTCAAACACCCACCACCCATCATTTGTCAGGTATGTCACTCTGTCTAAAGAGATCAGATTAATCCAGGGGAATTTATTCTGAATAAACCACACTGAACACTAGCTAGTAACTTCTCTTTGTTTGCAAATCAATCTCCTAAGGACTTTCCAATTTTTTTTCTAGGAATTAAACTCAAATCTACATAATTATCTCTTTTTTTCATGTTGTGATAAAACAACCAGCTACACAAAGCAGTCCCTGGATCTGTCTGTGACTTTACACATTTATTTCATTACCTAAGCAAGAGTTGAAAAACGCTTTGATGTCCAAACAAAAGTTTCTGTTTGCATTCTCTGATGAAGCCCCATAACATACTGGCAAAACATCAGTTAAGAGAAAAAAAAAAAGACTTAAGCTCAGTTGTTATACATTTATTTTCTACTTCCCACATGCATCTTCCCAGGTCTGTGTCTAGATGGTTAGATTCCCAGTTCACCACTCTTTCTAAAAAATATCCAGAACACATTAGCCTATGCTTCGCTTCTGAGACGATTTTCATTTCAAATCCATATGTGAATCAAAATAACTGACAGGTGTGTTCCTTTTTTGTTACTGTTCTTATTATCATGATTATTATCAGCAATTATATTGTTATTTTTAACCCAATACAGACTAATTCTTTGCTATCCAACTGCTCAGAAGAGTCTAGAGCAAAGGTGTAGTTTGTCACAGAGAGGGAGGGAAATATTCACTGTTTGAAGACCCGCATAGGCCCGGGGGCCCACTGATCCAGGGAGAAGGTATGTTCATGTTCCTTACCACACTTGCATGAGAGGGCATGGCCACTTCTGGAGAAAGGTTATGACTTCAAAATCTTTTAAAGGTATATATCAGCTCCCAAGGTAGGTAGTTGTTGAGAGCAGATACTGTGTCAGTATTTTTGTATCCTGTAAGATAACACGATGCTTTCCACATAGTAAATGCTCAGTAAATGTGTATTTTATTTTCATACACAATCTCAGAATACTGTCCTGAATTTCATATTTATGATTTATCTCTTCTTGTTTCCTTTATTGTATATATGTATCCTTAAGCAATATATATATTTTTTTGCTTTGTAATGACCTCTCTAAAAATGGTACCAGTACTGGTTTTACTGGTATTTTCTCAACTTGATTTTGTCACTTGAGTATGTGTGACAGTTCATGCATGGAGCTAGAATTTATCCATTTCCAAAACTATATAATACTCTATT
>NW_021865414.1:0-874 GCF_006229205.1 Suricata suricatta | reverse complement strand
CATACAGCCCTGATTTAATACAAGGCCCCCAAATATTAGAAGAGGAGGCCATGGGTGGCACCCCAGTCCTGCCCGGAGCACACTGCTTGGCATATAGGAGTTAACTGCTGAATGAATAAATGAATGAATGGTGTGGGATTATCTTTGCTGAATTTGAAAGACCCACCTTTAATATAAATCTGTATCTCTCGGGGAGATTGTTTTGGTATTCTTCAATGCTGGGAAAAGTTGTGCTGCTCTGAGGAGAGAAGCAGATTTGGAAGGAAGGAAGATGCCATTTTGGAGAAATAAAACTCGAAAAGGTTATTTTCAAGAAGGGAAATGAAGCTTTCTAGTTGAATTCTAGGAAAGACAACAGTACATGCCTTGTGGCTTTTAGATATTGTTGCCTCTAAATGTCCTGCAGGTCTTGTGATTTCTAGACCCCATATACTCACCTTCTGGAAACATCTTCTTTTCTCCTGAGATCCTCTGAATGCCAGACTGTGCCCAATGGCATCGTCCTAAGACAATACACAACATGTTCAAATAGTCATAGTTTTTATTTTATTTATTTATTTTTTTTGTCTCTTCACAGCACGGACTCCAGAAAAATCAGTTATTTTCCCCATGAATCATTCACCTGTCCTGGTCCCAGGCAAGGCCCGCAAAAGACATAGAGCCTCCTTGCAGGAGCTTCTCCTCCCGTCTGGGGTCTGTCACCCCCCCCCCCACCCCCCGCCCAAGGGACTGTTTTCTCTCTGGTGTCCAGTCTTGGAAGCATCTGAGTAAATCTTCTTTCTTTATTTTCTACATTTATCTACTTATTTTGAGGGAAGGAGCAAGAGAGCCGGGGAGGGGAGAAGAGAGAGGGAGAGAGAATCCCAAGTAGGCT
>NW_021865413.1:0-874 GCF_006229205.1 Suricata suricatta | reverse complement strand
GCTGGATGGTTACCACTGTCTTTCAGACTTATTTGTCGATGTATTTTCAGTAATGAGATCTGGTTGCTTTTGTAACACATGAAGAAATATAAAATAGGAGTACAAATTAACCCTTTGGATTCTCCTACAAACAAGTCTACATCTTATCCAGGTCCACTATCTAGTGCCTCTCAATTCCCAAGCCTGGGATGAGAGCCATACAATGGGCAGCCTCTACTGCACATGCCTGTGAGCACATGCACCAATGCACATGCATAGAAACACATGCACACACATATAAATCAAATACAAAGTCACATATACTCACATACTTACAAACATACATATTCTCTCACCTACTCATGCTCATCCACGTGTACAAACTCTCAGCCAGAATCATACACACTTTCTATGACTCACACTAACACAGATTCACACACAGTCCCACCCACACTCAAGAATTACACTCACACAGCATGTATGTGTATCTAGCCATCATATCCATGTATGGAATAAGAGTAGTAATCCATGCCTCTTTATGTATCCAACTTTTATTCTTCCCACTTTGCAACCACCCACAGGGATATTATGATGTGCAATGTATAAACAGTGACATGAGTTAAATTAACTCTATGTGGAGGCACAAGGTCAAAAAGTCAAAGTGTCGGGTGTCTGATATGACACATGTCCTGGATGCCCACCTTTCTGGCATAGGCAGCGTCTATGCAGTCACTAAGATATCATGCTGTCTGTGGAATTATTTTCATGGGTCAAGTGGAAATGTCAATAATGAAAAACTACGGAGAGTTATCCGGCCTTCAAAGTTAAACCCTGAATTTTTACAAAATTTATAAGGCTGAATGTGTCCAGAATCCTGAACAGAATTGGTAAGGTC
>NW_021865412.1:0-874 GCF_006229205.1 Suricata suricatta | reverse complement strand
TTTTTTTTTTTTTTTTTTTTTTTTTTTTTTTTTTTTAGTGGAACATACAATATTGGAGCAGCCTACAACTCGTGATGTTTTGGGTTCAGTAAAATCCAGTACATTATGTCACTGATGGAATGTCGTGGAGACAGCATGGATTTTTCTGTTAGACTAGGATTCAAACGCTGGGTGTGCACATCACCAATTCTGGGAGTCTGAGCAAATTACTTGATTCCTTTGACACAGGTGACCCTTCTGTAAAATGAATGGGGTGCTGTCTGTCTTCCCAGATTGTTTTGAGAAGTCATGAGATGACACAAAGCCCCTGGCACGTGGAAGGCACTCTGCCAACGTTCATTTGTTCCCGCCTCTCACTTTTTTAAGTCTTTTCTCCTAAGGACCCAGTGTAATGAAATGATTTACGTGCATTTTCTTTTGCCTTTCTGAGTACAGCAGCAGACTTGCGGGCAGAGGCATCTATCTGACGGGTGCTCAGTGTCTGGTGCAGAAGGAATGTAAATGGGAAGAACAGTTAGGACAGACTGTGTCGCATACAAGAAAGACCAAAAGCTTAAAGGTCAGGCTGTTGGCTTGAGAGAAGATTTTGCTAAATTTGTTTAATCCTTTAGCACATCAACCAGTACTGTAGGACTGTGAGCCTGGAGATCTGAAGTGTAGAGAAAAGTGCCCACTTTGCCCCTCAGGCAGACCCAAAACCTCCCCCTTGCAGTCTCTGGGTGGGCAGCAGAAGGAGAGAGAAAGGCAGAGTCAGCAGGTACACTTGTGCTTTCCTTCCTCTGACTTCCGCTTCAGAAAAGGGGCCGTGGGTTGGATGAGTGAAAATAAGTGGGTAGATAGGTGGCGCTGAGGGCACCTTGCCTGTGCTCTCTAC
>NW_021865411.1:0-874 GCF_006229205.1 Suricata suricatta | reverse complement strand
GTCACAGGAGAATTCTACCAGACATTTAAAGAAGAGTTAAAACCTATTCTTCTCAAACTATTACCAAAAAATAGAAAAGGGAAGAACACTTCCAAATTCATTCCATGAGGCCAGCACTACCCTGTTACCAAAACCAGATAAAGACCACATTAAAAAAGAGAGTACAGGCCAATATCTTTGATGAACATAGACGTAAAAATCCTCAACAAAATGGTAGCACACCAAATCCAACAGTATATTAAAAACAGTCATTCACCATAGTTGAGTGGATTTATTCATGGGTTTCAAGGGGGGTTCAATATTCACAAATCAATCAACATGATACAACACATTGATGAGAAAAAATAAGAACCATATGATCATTTCAGTAGATACAGAAAAAGCATTTGACAAATTACATCATCCATTCATGATAAAAACCCTTAACCAGTAGGTTTAGAAAGTTCCTATCCCAACATAAGAAAGGCCATATATGAAAAACCCATAGTAATATCCTCCTTAATGGGGAAAAACTGAGAGCTTTTCCTGTAAGGTCAGGAACAAGACAAGGATGTCCACTCTTACCACTTTTATTCAGCTTAGTACTGGAAGTCCTAGCCATAGCAATCAGACAACAAAAGGAAACAAAAGACATTTAAATGAGTAAGGAAGAAGTAAAATTTTCACTATTGGCAGATGACATGATACTATTTATAGAAAATCTGAAAGACTCCACCAAAAAAAATTGCTAGAATTGGTAAATAAATTTAGTAAAGTCACAGAATACAAAATCAATGTACAGAAATCTGTTGTATTTCTATATACCAATAATGAAGCAGGGGAAAGAGAAAGTAAGATTAAGAATCTCATTTACAGTTGCACAAAACCAAGATGA
>NW_021865410.1:0-874 GCF_006229205.1 Suricata suricatta | reverse complement strand
TACCCTAGCCTTGATTCCCTCTTCCTCTTCCATGTTTTATTTTTAAATTATCACCAATCATTTAATATGTTGAGTAATTACATAATTTTTTGTGGCCTTTTATCTTTGGAATGCTGGTTCCATGAAGAAAGAGGTATGTTTTGGTATTGCTGTATTCCAGGGGTGTGTGTGTGTGTGTGTGTGTGTGTGTGTGTGTGTGCGTGTGCGCGCATGTGTGAAAGATGCTGTAAGACCTAATAGTTCACCATTAAGGGTCTCGGATTTTAACTTCGTAAAATGAGGGTTTTGACAAAGGAGTGACATGATATGAAATAAACTTTAAGGGGATCACTCTGACTGCCTTGTTGAGAAGAAACTGCCGAGGGTCAGAGAAAATGATTAGGAGGCTAGTTCGGAAATCTAGGGTGAGAGTCCGGGGTAGTTTATACCTGGGTGATGGTGATCAAAATGGAAGTGACCAGTAGATAGATTGTAAAGGCAGTGCCAGCAGGATTTGCTATGGGGGATGGGACAAGGGAACGGGTTATGGGGCATAACTAAAAGGATTCACGTCTAGAATTTTGTCTAATGCAAATGGAAAGATGGAGTTGTCCTTAACTAAGATAACAAAGAGTGTGGGGGGGATAGATGTAAGGAAGATGTGCAGCTGGGCCTCGAACACATTTTTATTAAAAATTCTATGAGATGCCCCAGTGGAGCTAGAAGTAGAAAACAAAACTCCAGAATTTGCAAGGGAGGTCGGGACAGCTGTGGGAATGATTCAAATAAAGAAGGCATTTTATTTTTTTAAATTTTTTTTTAATTTAAAAATTTTCTTTATTTTTTTACTTTATAAAGTTTCATATTTTTTTAACATATGCAATTATTTTCCATC
>NW_021865409.1:0-874 GCF_006229205.1 Suricata suricatta | reverse complement strand
AGGGGAAGCAAAAGTCAAGGAAAACAGCAGCGAAGGTCCAGGACAGGAAAGAGTGTGGACAAGGAAGACGCAGGAACGCAAAGGCCGGCGAGGGCTCCCGCATCCACCTGGGGTTTGGGATGGAAAGACGGTTCTCAGGATGCCTGGGAATCTGTCCCTGCCTTTGTGCCTGTGGGGACCCTCACACGGGAGGGAGAAGGGGACAAGACACTGATCCTAACCCGAAGCAGAACAAATTGGGGCACCTGGGTGGCTCAGTCAGTTAAGCAAATGGCTTAGGTCATGATCTCCTGGTTCATGGGTTTGAGCCCCATGTGGGGCTCGGCCATGACAGTGCGGAGCCTGCTTGGGATTCTCTGTCTCCCTCTCTCTCTGTTCCTCCCCTGCTCATGCAGGCATGCTCCCTCTCTCTCTATCTTTCTCTCTTTCTCTCTCAAAATAAATAAACTTTAAAAAAAGAGAACAAATAAAAAGTGGGGGTAAAAAATAAGCCAAGAACCCCTTTTTCTAAAACCAGTGGCCCCTCTCCAAGTCGGCACTGTCGAGATGTCCATCAGCCAGTGCCTTGGACTGCCAAGGGTCTGGTCCCTTCCAGACCTCACTGAGGACCCCAGGCCCCTGCCCCAGACCACACCCGGGGGCTTCGGGTCCTTCATGGCACCGTCTGGAGGACCGTGTTGGGAGTCGCCAATGATCTTTTATTAGCTGATGAGCTTAAGTTCTTCTCTCTGCTTCTGTCCCGAGACAGTGCCATCCTGGGCCCGCCCCGGAAGAGAGACGGACCCACTTGATAAACAGCAAGGGCCGGTGGCCCCATCGGTGAGCGGGAGATGCTTTCAAGCCCTTCAGAGCATCGTCACCCACGCCAGCAAGC
>NW_021865408.1:0-874 GCF_006229205.1 Suricata suricatta | reverse complement strand
CTGCCAAACAGAGACGTCAACACTCTGAAATTATTTCCCCAGCTGCAAGACCCCAGAGAATGTTATCATTTGGCTTAGAGCGGCTTTTCCCAAGCTTGGTACCCCTGAGGTTTCGGGCTAGATATTTTTTCAATGTGTCTGTTTTGTTTTTTAATGAATGAACTTTTTTGTAATGTTTATTTATTTTTGAGAGAGGGATAGAGAGAGGGAGACACAGAATCTGAAGCAGGCTCTAGGCTCTGAGCTGTCAGCACAGAGCCCCACCCGAACTGCGAGATTATGACCTGAGCTGAAGTGGGCAGCCCAACTGACTTAACCACCCAGGCTCCCCTTTTTAAAAGTAAGATCTATACCCAACCTGAGGCTCTACTGGCTGAGCCAGCCAGGAAGCCCTGGGGGGATGCTTCCTTGCGGCGGGGTCTGTCCTGTGCATTGTAGATGTTAGCAGCATCCCTGGCCTCCGCCTGCTAAACACCAGCACTACAGCCCCTCTCCCCCAGTTGTGACAATCAAAATGTCTCCAGACATTGCCAACTGTGCCCTGGGGGCCAGAATTGCCCCTGGGTGAGAACCAGTGGCTTAGAGAAGAGGTCAGAGTATTTCCCTCCGGTGTGGCCCACAACCAGAAGGCATTTGTAGATTTACCAGGAAAAGTCATTCGATCCACAGGGATGAAGAATTCCAGATTTTCCCAGAGTGTAAGGGGCCTCGGGTGTACCCGTGCACAGAGGGTTCCTACGTGAGGTGTTATGCCCCAAGTTTTCATTATCGTCCCCCAAAACCAGAAACCGCCAGGGAGACCGAGGCACGCATGCAAAAGCAAAGGGCTTTATTACGAGTTTAGGCTGACCAGGCCTAAGCTTGGGCTCACAGA
>NW_021865407.1:0-874 GCF_006229205.1 Suricata suricatta | reverse complement strand
CTTCTCCACATAAAACCACATAAATGCTCAATCTGCACCAAGTATTTACAAATTCCTACAAAATCAGAGGTGGTAACTGGTAATCTTATTTCTCACACAATCGTCCTTGAACAGTTTTGTTGTTCTTGATCAATGAATGAGCAACTTGATGATTATATCATAGCTAATTAAGTGATTTATCAGGTTTAGTCAATGCCTAAAAATCTCTTAGTCAAAGCCTAAGTAAGTCACTAAAGTTATGATTTTCCAAAGAATTCCATCCCTAAATGATGTGTCTTTGGAAATTTCTAAAGGGCCAATCAGAACAAGGTAACCTTTGATCTCTACCCTTCTCACCTAGAAGAGACCTCAATTGAATGGACCTTCCTCCTTTTCTAACCAGAATCCTGACTAGGTCTTACATTAAGCCTGTTGCTACTTACTAGAGTGTTGTTGTTTCTCCCTCTGCTGGCTTATCATACCTGGCAGATATCAAGATTCAAACTATGCTAAATTCACCTGTTGTTTATTTGAATTGGTACTCTTCCTCCTCCAAGGGAGTCAGCCCTATGTTAGGCCCAAGTACAAGCCCAGTGGGTAAAAGCTAAGAGCTGCCCACTGACTGCTCAAAAAGTTGATCAGATGACAATTTTGCGGAAGATTCTGAGGCAGTTTGTTATTTTAGGTATTATTGATTCAGCATTATGCTCAGGAAATGAACAAGAAGTGTGTAAACACTGAGTATTTTGGTGACTATTTAAACTAACATTCTTAAATAGGAATACAAAATGTATTTGTACTAGCTTCTCTCAATTATAAATATTCCATATTGTATTTTTAACTATATTATAGCTAATTAACATATACAATTCATTATATGATCTGTATTATGATA
>NW_021865406.1:0-874 GCF_006229205.1 Suricata suricatta | reverse complement strand
TTGGGATGCCAAGTGGGTCAGGATATGAGTATGAAAAGAAGTTACAATAAATAAATTCTCTAAACCCAGTTTCTTAAGATTTCATAATCAGAGGGGTAATTTTGAGCAAGTGAGCCTAAAAAGGCCTCTGCAGATAGTTCAAGAGATGGTACATCCGTTCAGAGATCCCAAAGAGAGGAGCCAGGCACTGTAGATACTCCTCTGCTTCGTGATGTCATATAGCAGAATTTCTACCCTTGGCACAGATCAAGCCTGAAGATGATTTCTTAAACATCATTGATATCTTAACTGGAGAGCTTAAAACTCTGAAGGTGGTTGCTTCACAGTTAAACAAAAACACCCTCGGGTTCCTTTGTGACTGCTAGTGCAATTATCTTGCTGTCTTTTAAGACAGCCCTCCTCCTCTTCCTCCTCCTGGTCTCCCAATTAATTCAAGTTTATTTATTTAATGTTTGTTCATTTTTGAGAGAGAGTGTGTGCGCATGCGGGGTGGGAGGGGCAGAGAGAGAGGGAGAGAGAGAGTCCCAAGCAGGCTCTGTGCTGCCAGCACAGAGCTCAAAGCCCAACGTGGGGCTCGAACTCACAAACCATGAGATTATGATCTGAGCCAAAACCAAGAGTTTGATGCCTAGCGGATTGAGTCCCCTAGGTGCCCTGATTCATGCTTATTTTATTAAAAAAATATATGGGTCTGATGAGTTGATAATGCTGAAGGCTGACAATCACATAGAGTTGGTGACATAAGTGACACCCATCTCTTAGAGTGATGCAGTGTGTGAGCGTGTTTGAATTTTCTCTTAACTGGCATCAAGACACTGGAGCTTTGTCCTGGGTGGATGGCAGGGGAGACCAGACTTCCCTCGGCCAAAGCAGC
>NW_021865405.1:0-874 GCF_006229205.1 Suricata suricatta | reverse complement strand
CCCCAAATACCACAGAAGAGAACCAGACACTTAATGGCCGGGTGGATTCCAGTGACACTGAGCTAAGGAGTCTGTCCAAGGCTACAAATCCAGAGAAGGTTTTCCTTTGATCTCTGGTACTTCCACTAACAACCAGACCTTCACCTTGAGATAAAACCACTGTGCTTCTGCCAAAGAGTGCTGCATGACTTGTTAAGGGCTACATTTACCTGCCAAGACTCATCATCAAACTATCCTTGACAAATTTTAATTTTAGTTAAAGTAATTGCTCTAATATGAATCAGACTGATGGCCAGCTTTCAGGACAGCCTCTAATAGTCCATAATATCTATGCTACCCAGGGGATTCAAGATGACAGCACCAAAGATAATTATTACAGGATGTAGGAGCTAATAGTGAGGGCTAATTAAAGGTCTTGTTTCACATATATTTCCTGCTTAAAGGAAGGAGATAGGGAGCTCTTGAGAGAAGTAATAGGTTTCTAGGGAAGGTAACTTCTCTTAGCAACTTAGAATAATGTCAGGATTTTAACTTCAACATGTTTCTTCTCAGGGGTACAGGGATAAGTCCCATGAAGAAGGGAGTTATAAATATTCAAATAACTTGAAGAAATTGACAGTTAATTAAAGGGGAAGGGTAACATAGGAAGTAGCATATCATATTATTGAAAGCACTGGTATAGAGTAAGATGGACCTGGATTCAGATTCCAGCCCTGACACTAGTTTTGACACCTTAAGCAATTTTTAAAGCCCTTGCAGTTGGTTTTCTAATCTGGAAATTAATCTAATATGGTAGGCAATAATGGTATCTTCACAAAATTGAGGCAAGAGTTAACATGAAATAATGAATGTAAAGCACATAACCCAGACCTTG
>NW_021865404.1:0-1749 GCF_006229205.1 Suricata suricatta | reverse complement strand
ATTCCTTGAAGGGCTCCACCTCTGTGCTCCAGAGTAGAGGGAAGGGTTCCTTTTAATCTACCCCCCCTCCCTTGTCTTTTGGAGACTGTACAGAACAGGGATCAGGGTACAGACTGGAGCCCAACCTCTGGGGTTGAATACTGGCCCTGTCCCTTACTAGTTGATGATCTTGAGTAAATGTGTGCCTCAGTCTTCTCATCAGTAAAATGAGGATATAAAGAGAACGTGTATCTCCTGTTGTTGGCATTAAATGAGCTAATATACCTAAGTGCTGAGAAAAGGGCCCCGCACTTAGAGTTAGCTTTTGCTCTGCAGTGGTGAGAAAATGCAAATGAGCCCAGTGGTTTGCTCTCCCTGGTCATGGCACCTCTGCTTACTTTAGGAGAACTCCGGGCTTCCTTCTTCTAACTGCCACAGTATGGATTTCTTGTTCACCAAAGGAAGCACACACATTGAGAAGAGAATTCTGAAGACTGTGTCAGAGATTTGCTCCCAGGGGGGGCCCTGGAAACTTTCTGGACCCTTCTCTCGCTGTTTTCCTTCCTGGCAGTGCTCCGTGCAACCTCAGTTTTGCTCATAGCAGCCTCTTCTCAGGGGAGATCCTCTCCCTTTGGAGGAATGTCATTTGCTAAAACTTTCTGAGTTCAACCATTTCTCCACTCCCTCTACCTTCCCTGTTTTCCCTAGAGCAATCTTATGCTTTCTGGTGCAGGCTTGCTGGTCAGATAAAACTTGAGTAATGCCAACTCACAACCTGGAGTTTGTGGGTGCTATTTGAATCCCAACGTCACTGAAAATTTTTGGTTTTCTCCATTTTATCTCTCCTTCTGTGGATGATTTCCGAAGAGAAGTGGGAGGGGCCGAACCAAGCTTTCACTGTGCTCTCACTGGAACTGGCGTTCATTTCATCCCTCACCCTAGGTATTTCTTTTGAGGACACCAATTGGAGTTTTTATTATGAGCATTGTCCACCACATCCGACATACTGTAAAACAAATGGGTGGTTGAGTGAAGGAACTTCCATTAAACTGTGTGACTGAGGGCATGCTTCTTCTCTCACATCACATATTCTATGGCGCAGGATTCCAAGGGGCCACCGTGGGGTCTGGGTGCCCTGATAGTTTGTATGGCTTTCTTTCTACCTCATGCTGCCAGAGTCTTCTTCCTGTGTGGCCTCCCAGAGCCCCGCCACCACAGAGCTTTTACGAGTGACCAGACATTTTCTATCTCTGTGGTTTGTGCCAGTTTGGCGAAAGATGGACCCCAGGACATCTGCTCCTTTGAGAATTCACTGGATATCCTAGGAATATTTGTATTTTTCTCTTGCTTTTTTTTTCCCCCTGTCCAGGATTTCTGACCACTTACATTGAGCGAGGCAGTGGGCTACGGGGACAGATGCTTTACACAACTAACCAATGTTCTTTTCCCAACAATCCTCTGAGAGGCAAGTATGATTATGCTGGTTTTACGGATAAGGAAACTGAGGTGGAGAGGATTCACCCACCTTTTTCAAAGGCAGATGGCTAACAAATAGTAAAACTAGGATTTGATTTTAGGTGGTCTAACTCGAGAGCTCTGTGGCCAACCCATGCTTTATTCTTCGGTAATGTGTTTTTGGACACTCATTTGCATGAATAGCCTTGAAATTGCATTTTAGATTAGTCGAGTGGACAGGAAGACAAGTAGGATTCTGGAAATCTGAAAGCTCTATTTGGATTAGGAGGAGCTGAGGCAAATGTCTCTTGATAC
>NW_021865403.1:0-874 GCF_006229205.1 Suricata suricatta | reverse complement strand
TAGAATTGATATGCAATAAGGTGCACACACTAAAGTGTTTTCAATTGGGTAAAATTTTGCACATGTAAATGCTTGTGACACCATCACCACAATCAGGGCATCGAGCACATCCACCATCTTCCAAACCGCAAGTGCGGTGAGCTTGTGTGAGTGACCTCAGCTATGTGGGTGCCTTGTCTCTGCCACACTCATTAGCGTACAGTTCCCAAAGTGCCCCCGCCATCTGTCTGGTGCATTGAGTCCTTGGATGAACTTGATAGTCAGAAATAATTTGACCCTTGGCTACTCTCAGTCTCTCTTACAGCCTAGTGGATATGGATGAGCCTGACTATTTCTCTGAACTGGGCCAGTTCCAGTTCAGTGAGTCTATGGGTGTTTCGGAAATGACTGAGACTTCCCGGGCCCAGTCCTGCCCCTCATAACCACTCGTGTCAAACTTTCCCAAGGAAAGGAAGCTCCGGGCCTTTTTCTTAAGCCAGCACAAGGACCAAGGTGAAATCTTGCCATTCTGTCAAAACGCTGACAACGTGACAAGATCACTGGCCCAAAGAGAGAGCTGAAGGCAAGCAGGAAGTAGAAAACTTGAGTCCTAACAGAGGAAAAGGGGGGGGGGGGGACACAGAGATGGCTCAAACTGTCACGTGTACTGAGGCTCCTATTGCTACATCACAGAGTGGTTCTGCTCCCCTGCCCCGCCCCCGACTGCCATGGTGGCCGACCTACTGAAAGGGAGAAGGATGCAGACGGTTGGTTTTGTGCGTCTGCGAGACAAGGAGCCAGACTGCTCAGCATCTAAGGTCTTCCCTTGCTCCTGATGTGCATTTCTGCCTTAAGAGGCAGAAAGGAAAAATACAAAAGGCAAAAAAGGCAACAG
>NW_021865402.1:0-874 GCF_006229205.1 Suricata suricatta | reverse complement strand
GGGTGGCAGTTTGGAGTAGCAGAGAAGGTGGGGGGCGGGGAGACACAGTTCAGTCCACAGCCCGCCCGAGGCCAATGGCCATATGGCTTGCCCCTGGGAAAAATCCGTGAGTTGAGTGCTGGGCCCGGACTGCAAAGAGCCCTTTGCCTCATGCACATCCCGATTCAACGCCTTGCAGCCCCGAGATGTTGAGGAAAGCCCCCTGCCCCCACCCTGTGCCTCAGACGGTCCCCTCTGAAAACGGGACACCAGCAGTGACTACCTCATAGCGTCCTGGTGACGACTAGGTGAGTGGAAACACGGAAGATGTTTGCAGTGGTGTTTGGTGCTGGAGAAGTTTCCCGAGCAGCCGGCTGTTACCGTTAGGACAAGAACCTCCCGCCTTCAGCAAAATGCCTCGGAAGATTCAAACCTTCGGGGCTGACAGATGAAATGGATACAAATATATCTAAAAAGAGAGAAAAACAGTAGCCTGGATGGAATTTTAAAATAGTATAGTATTTTCCCATTTTAATTTTTTTAATGTTTATTTATTTTTGAGAGACAGAGAGAGCGTGAACAGAGGAAGGGCAGAGAGAGAGGAAGACACAGAATCTGAAGCAGTTCCAGACTCTGAGCTGTCAGCACAGAGCCCGACACAGGGCTCGAACCCACACACTGTGGGATCATGACCTGAGCTGAGTCAGACGCTCAACCAACTGAGCCACCCAGATGCCCCAATTTTTCCACCTTTAAAAATTTTTTGGGGGGGCACCTGGGTGGCTCAGTCAGTTAAGCATCTGGCTTCAGCTCAGGTCATGATCTTGCGTTCATGGGTTCGAGCCCCGCATCAGGCTCTGCACTGACAGCTAGCTCAGAGCCTGAAGCCTGTCTT
>NW_021865401.1:0-874 GCF_006229205.1 Suricata suricatta | reverse complement strand
GACGCCATCTTTGGGCGCACCTGCCTTGAAGAACCGGCGCCTGGAAGGGTGCATTAATGTGGCTGTTTCACGGAGCTTGGAGCGTCCCTGCGTCCCTTCCCCGGCGGCCCTCCAGGCGGACTGTCCACGTGGGGTGCGGTGACCCCTCCTGGCCCTCCGGAGCCCCCCTGCTCACAGTGCATGGGCCCAATTACATTTTCCAACTTATAAATGAGTTCCTATTCTTCTCCCTCAAACTCATGCCTGTTTACAAAATGGCGCTAATGCTTCAAAAGGTCACGGCCTCCCTGGCAGACCCGGGACCTTTGGCTTTCCCTTCCTCTCCAGGGTTAAGAGCCCCGTGGGAGTGCAGTGCCCATTACCGCAGAGGGATTCTGTGATCCCTGAAGAAAGCTTGGTTCCTTCTGTCTTCTCTTCCATCCGGTTCTCCTCTGAGGCGGGGTCACCGGGCAGTGACGTGCTGTGCTTTCTAAATATCACTCTTTCTCCTTCATGAGTGGACTTGTTTCTTAACTCTTTAAATTGACGTTCCATCTGCCAGAGGCATTTCTGAGAAAAGCATTAAGGTGCATCTGTGTAGAGTCAAGTTTTTAAAATGCCTTGCCTTTTCCAATGCCCTTTCCTGCTGAATCAATAGGGCGACCTTGGCGAGAAGCTCAGAGTATTTATTTCTTCGGGGTCTTCATAGCGAATACATCACGTTACTCACGCACTTTGAGATTCAGCGTCATAATTTACTGTCATGACTTAGAATCTGTCCGAGTCTAAAGATTCATTGGGATAGTGAAGGCTGAGCTTACGATTTTATTAGCATTTCTAATTGTAGCCAAAAGAAAAACTTCTATTTAAAAAAGTGTTTTAACTTACTTTTTAC
>NW_021865400.1:0-874 GCF_006229205.1 Suricata suricatta | reverse complement strand
GAATGGCGATGATGCCCTGGGAAGCACTCACGTATTTATCAAGCATTAATATAGTATTAAAAATACAAATGTCACTGTGTTTGAGGCCTCTTAGATAAATGTGCAAAGTTTGCTATCTACAGTGGGGTGTTTTCTCCATAATTCAGGACAAGGAGAAGAGTTGCCATTGAAGGTATTTCTCCATTTTGGGAACAGAACAAGCACAAGAACAACAAACACTTGAGAACCGCAGCCTCCGTGGGACAGTCTTGACTTACGTCCTCTTTGCCCTCACGGTCCTGTTCCACTGCAGCAAAATACTGACACACATAAATATGACAAATAAGAATTTTCAGCAATTTTTATTGTAATTTAATATTACCATTACTCTACATTTTGTTTTTAGCTCTAAACAAGAGCTGTTCTGACGTATCATTGTTTCAACTCCAGGTCTTGGCAGATAATGCTGCTAACTTTACCCCTGAGAGAAACTGGTTCAACACTGGAGTCAAGCACAGTTGCATCAGAATCACCTTCTGACTTCCTCCCATGGACTCGCTTCCTTTCTTACAGTTTCTCACATGTGCCCGTCACTGGTCACGTTCAATCCAAAACCTGCCGCCACCGTGTTAGGAAGAGTGGTGTGAGCACGGAGGATTGTTCTTAAAGAAAGTGAGCACGGGGCACACCCTCTCAGAAGGAGGCCCCCACAGACTGAAAGAGAGACCGGGTCCTGGACACAATAGACACAGATCTCCTTTAGCTGCAGGGAATGAAAACAGAACATCGTGTTCTCGTGCCCACCATTGTGGATCTAGTTCTCAAAGAGTCGGTCTGGTGTCACAGACATCTTGAGACCTCTCTGCCAACCACAGTATATTCCAGATTGTGTCCC
>NW_021865399.1:0-874 GCF_006229205.1 Suricata suricatta | reverse complement strand
AAGGACAGAAATTACATGCTGGTTTTTTTTTTTTTTTCCCATAGGAAGTGTGTCTTGGGCTTTTCCCTTATTATTTTCTTTACTTTTTTTTTTTTCCTCTTCTTTTTTTTGGTGGTGGGGGTGGTTATGTTTAAATGGAGATAGTGTCTCTTAAAAGGTAATGAAGGTTAAGTGACATCATAGGGGTGGGCCCTAATCCAATCTGATTAGCGTCCTTGTAAGAGGAAATTAGACACACAGAGAGACATCAGGGACAGGAGTGCACAGAGAAAAGACCTCCTGAGGACACAGCAAGTAGGAAACTATCTGAAAGTCAAGGAAGGAGGCCAAAACTTCAGAGATCTTGATGTTGGGTTCTAGTTTCCAGAACTGTGCGGAAATTAATTGCTGTTGGTTAAGCCACCCAGTCTATTGTATTTTGCTATCGCAGCCCTAGCAAGCTAATACACATTTTAAATATCAGAGGTGAGTTATTAAAAATACATGCTAGACATTATTTCCTCTAGGAAGTCCTCCTGAGCTTAGTTGAATCCTGTTTCTACACTTAGTTGTTCCTATGGTGGCCTGTTTATATAAATGTATTCCACATCCACCTAGATTCAGGCAAGAACTATTTCTTCATCATCTTTATATCCCTACAAGGCACATAGGTGCCTAGCTAAACACAGACACTTCGTTTACTTTCTTACTTGGTGCATAATATTGCTACTGTTTCTGAGGGTTTATTTTCATTACCAATTTTTATCTATCCCTTATTCCTACAGCTGCCACCCAAGTCCCTTCATCCAGAGATTATCTCTGGTTCACATATATACTCTCCAAGAATTTTATCTATCTTCCTTAAATAAGCAGTAAAAGCTTTTCAAAACAAAAA
>NW_021865398.1:0-874 GCF_006229205.1 Suricata suricatta | reverse complement strand
AACTGGGGCAGATGCTGTGGAAAACAATCTTTTGGTTCCCCAATAAGTTAAACATAGAAGTACCTACCCATATGATCCAGCAATTCCACTCTTAGGTATGGATTGAAACTAGTTGAAAACAGGAATTTGAGCAAAAACTTTTGCATGAATATTTATAGCTGCACTATTCACAACAGCCAAAAGATAGAAACAACTTAAAAGTCTATCAACTGATGAAAGAATGAATAAAATATGGTTTCCCCACAATGAAATATGGTTCAATCACGAAAAGGAGTGAAGGACTGATATGTGCCACAATATGGATGGCACTTGAAAATATAACGCTAGGAGAAAGAAGTCAGACAAACAGACCATGTGTTATAGGTTTCTGTGTATTTGACTACTGAGATTAGGCGAATCCAGTCAAAAAGTCAGATTGACAGTTTCCAAAAGCTTGGGAGAGGGGCCACGAGGAATAACTGCTAACAGGTACAGGGTTTTATTTGGGGGTGGAAATGTTTTGGAAGTAGATAGTGGTGGTGATGGTTGCAAATCCATTTGGTTGTCATTGTACCAAATGTTACTGGATGATACACTTTTAAATGATTAAAATGATGAGTTTTATGTTATGTACATTTTATCAAAAAACAACAGTGAGTAGACAACTATTAGCTTTTTAGGGATCCTAAGGTATCTGCAAACCTTAGTTTTTTTTGAATGACTGGCCAAGAAAGATGTTGGAACACGGTAAAAAGAACCTGAGTGATAATTAAAACTATTGATTATAATTGAATGCGTTTCTAAAGATTTTGATAGGTCTTAGGAATTCCTGTTATATAAACCAGGGTTTATCAGTCCTGGCACTATTGTCATTTGGGGCTGGGTACTGCTCTGC
>NW_021865397.1:0-874 GCF_006229205.1 Suricata suricatta | reverse complement strand
GAAAGAATTTCATAGCAGGTGTCTCTGACCCTGGTATTCACCTTGGGCACCACTGGGTGCCTTCCTCCCTCAGGCCTTGCTCTCTGTCCCACACCCAACTTCACTGGAGGGCTGACCCCTGGTGTTCTGAGCCACGGGCCTCCTCTACCAGTGAGGCCCAGAAGTCTCTGTCGTCCCACTCAGAGACCCTGAGCCTCCTGCCCTAGGCTGTCTTACTTACCAGCCTCCAGACCTTCCCGGGAGATGGGAAGTTGTCTGCGATCCTGGAGCTCAGGCTGGGGTGTGAGTCTTGCACTCCCTCTGCCCACCCCTTTGTCCTCTCCACCATCAGTGAGGTCACATGAGTGCTGCTATAGTGGCCCATGCGGGATTAATGCACAGTTTCCAAAGTTTCTGACCCTTCTCCTCAGACCCTCCATAGACACGTGTGACCCACCCCCCATCTCTGACCACGGGGTGACCCTGAGGTGCTGGGCCTGGACTTCTACCGGACAGAGATTACTGTGACCTGGCAGTGATGGGAAGGACCTGACCCAGGACACAGACCTTGTGGACACCACAAGGGGATGGAACCTTCCAGAAGTGGATCCTGTGGTGGTGCCTTCTGGAGTGAGCAGAGACACACATGCCTGTGCATCACGAGGGGCTGCAGGAGCCCGTCGCCCTGAGATGGGGTAAGGAGGGATGATGAAGGGGTGGGTTCTGTTCTCAGACAACAGAATACACAGCACCTTCTGTAGACTTTCAGCAGGATCAGAGCTGAGGCCTGGGGGTCAGAACTGTCACCTTCCCTTTCCCTCCCAGAGCCCTGCCTCACTCCCACATCCCCATCATGGGAATCATTGCTGGTCTGGCTGTCCTTGGAGCTGTGGTC
>NW_021865396.1:0-874 GCF_006229205.1 Suricata suricatta | reverse complement strand
TTACACATGGAAAGCTGGGGTTTTTCCTGGATTTGCAAAGATACTTTGGATATCTTAACCAATCTGGGTTCCAGTAGCTGGACACGCTTTATCTGCTCCATAACATGGGGAGCACAAGAGGCCTTCCAGAAACAGTGCATCTCAGCTGAACACATTTGCTGTTTTACCTCCACTCATGTCTAAGTGCACCAGCTATATCTAGTTATTTCCAGTTATTTCCAGAGCCCTGGCCTTTCTCTTGGGCAGGACCAACTCTTTTGGGCTACCTGCTAAGCTAAGGCTAAAAGTTCTAACCAGGAATTCAGATGGTGTAAGCATCATGAACCAAAAATCAATCAACAAAAGTCAATCCCCTTCCTTCTCTCTTATAAGCTGGTCACTAGTATTAATGGGGGTCCTCAAGACAGGGATGGACAATGCCTATACTGCATGTTGGAAAGACCCATCCAAAAAGGAACAGTGGCAATGGTATCCACCAAGTGGTGCTAATATCAGGTCTCCTTCTCTGGGCAAGGAGAACATCCTAAAGGAACACTCTCTCTTCAAGATGGAAGGCATCATTATCTGACCAGCCATGAAGTACTGCCTGTTAATGTTGAATGTAGTCTAATCCTAATGTCACTCCTGCATATTGGAATGGAAACAGCGCTTACTGAATATCTACCCAATCCTCTCTTCAACCTTGGAAGATGGGTGCCTCACTCCCCTTTTATCAATGAGGAAGTAGCTTCAGAGAGGTGACACCACCTGCTCCAGGACATACAGCTGCAAGCAGCAGAGCCAGGACTCCAGTAGGTGGGATACACACCTTACTGCCCCTCTACCTCTCCCCAGGCCACTTGAGGACCAGCATCTTGAAAATAGTGAACAATAA
>NW_021865395.1:0-874 GCF_006229205.1 Suricata suricatta | reverse complement strand
GGGTGGGCCGGGGCAGGGGGCGCAGCTGGGCGGGGGTGGAGGGGGTGGCTGGGTGGGGGTGTGGCTGGGGTGGGTGCGTGGTTGGAGGGTGCAACGGAGCAGGGGGGGGCGCAGCTGGGCGGGGTGCAGCTGGGTGGCTGTCCTAGGAGGCACAGGAGAGGGAGGGCCTGCTAGGGAGCGCGGTGCTGGCCTGTTGCAGGCTGAGCGCGTGTCACACGCGTGTCCCCCTAGTGAGCTCTCCAGGCGGATGAGTCACCCCTCCCGTGTGACTCAACAGGTATCTGGGCTCCCAACTGGGGAGCCGCGGGCTTGACCCCTGGACGCCAGGCTAGGTGTGTCCCTGGGGGGAGGCTGAGCCCCCGGGTGGGGGGTGTCTCTCCAGGGGAATGAATGCCGGACGAGGGGGGCCCTTTAGCAGTGGGGGTGCTCCCTGACCCAGAGGACTGTGGGAAGGCAGCCATTGCTCCATGGACAGCCCTCCCGAACCTTCCCGGGACCTTAACTTGGAAAGGGGGACAGAGGCCGGGGAGGCACAGGCCACAAGGGGTCTATCTGACCTCGGGCCACCCCGGGGACTGTGTGCCAATACCAGGTTTGCTGCTGGCCAGAAACAAGAAGTAAAACCCACGGCTCCAAGTGTGCTCCTGGCTGGTCCCTTCACCTCCTCCGGCCTCGGTGTGCTCAGCTGTAGAATGGGGTGATGGCAGCGGCTTTGTGGCGGGGTGAGGGAGGAGAAGCCGTCACACCGCCTGCCTGTGGAAAGGCTTGGTCATGGTCAGCGGGACTGAAAAGAAATTAGATTCTGCAGAGAAGAAGGAGAGATTGGGGACTGATGGTCAGCCTTGCCTTTCCTCCTGGGAGGAGGCGGCCGGGC
>NW_021865394.1:0-874 GCF_006229205.1 Suricata suricatta | reverse complement strand
CAGGGTACCAAAAGCACCACTTCTGACCCTGTATCATCTTTAATAATTGAAATCTTTGCAACTTCACTGGTTTAAGGGAAGCTGATCTCTGTGGCTAAGCTCAGTTCACTTCAGCAAAAGCCTTAACATATCTTCCTCTTGTAACTGCCTCCTGCGTAGTCTGAGTCCAGTGACAGAGTAGTCATATGCTATCTACATGGGTCCCATGTGAGTATGAATCTAGTGTCCTGACTCTAGCTCCATTGTAGACCATTAGTGAAGGCTATGTCAGCCTCATCGTGCCCGTGATGTCCACTGGGCTTTGTCTGGCTGTCACAACAGAGTAGCCCCACCTCTTCCAGACCCCTCGCCTGTCCCCTTACTTTCCTGAACACAGGTCTTCATTCCCAGATAATTCTCTGACCACTATTATCGACTTCAGCTGCTGCTCCCCAGGGAACCCTACTCATGATAAACATAGTTTATCTGTATCAGTCGATGTTCCCCTAGGCTTTCTCCCTCATCTATTTTGCCCTCACCACCATTTTGTTTCCTTGGCTTCTAATCTGCAGGACAAATGGAACAGGGCTAACCCTGTCAGCTGACACAAACAAGTGCCATGGTCTTCCCATTAGTTCAGAACCCAAATTTCAAGGACCTGAAGAGTCACGTGCAAGCGTGGGAAAGAATGCAGGCCCAGAGATGCAAATTCTGTGGGTTACAATTTCATGGAACCTACATGTGGACTTCATGGGGGTTGATGTGGGAGGAGACGTAATAAAACCCAGGGTGTGGTAAGTGGTGGCTAAGGTGACCGACGGCACTTGTAGCTTGTGATACTCCTGTTTTCATCACTGGAAGACTCACGAGAAGGAAATTTCTAAATCCCAGGCAC
>NW_021865393.1:0-1749 GCF_006229205.1 Suricata suricatta | reverse complement strand
CACGTTGTACATTATGCCCCTAGTACTTATTTAACTTATAACTGGAAATTTGTACCTTTTGATCATCTTCATTCAACAATCCACCCACTCCTGATCTCTGGTAACCACAAGTCTGATCTCTTTTTCTATGAGTTTGTTTTTTGGGGTTTTTTTTTTTGTTTGTTTTCTTAGATTCCACATATAATAAGATCATATAGTATTTGTTTTTCATCTGATTTGTTTCACTTAGCTTAATGCCCTCAAGTTTCATCCATGTTGCAGGATTTCCTTCTTTCGTATGGCTGAACAATACATATACCACATTTTCTATATCCATTCATCTCACGATGGACACTTCAGTTGTTTCTATGCCTTGGCTATTGTAAATAGTGCTGCTATGAATATTGGGGTGCAGATATGTCTTTGACACAGTGAAAAGTGAGGGGACCCAAATAAATAACATCACAAGTGAAAATGGATTTATTACAATTAATCCCTAAGAAATATAAGCAATTATCAAAAAATACTATCAAAAATCATATGTCAACAAACTGGACAAGTTGGGAGAAATGGACAAATGCCCAAGCACTTACACACTACCAAAACTCAAATGGGAAGAAATAGAAACTGAACAGACCCTGAATCAGTGAAGAAATAGAATCAGTTATCAAAAATCTCCCAACAAATAAGAGTCTGGACCAGGTGCTTGCCTAGGGAATTCTACTAGGCATTTAAAGCAGAGTTAATACCTATTTTTCTCAAGCTTTCCAGAAAATAGACATGGAAGGAAAACTTCCGGACTCATTCTCTAAAGCCAACATTGCTTTGATTCCCAAACTAGACACAGACCTCACAAAAAAGGAGAACTACAGGCCAATATCCTTGATGAACATGGATGCAAACATTCTCAGTAAGATACTAGCAAACCAAATTCAACAACATTAAAAAGAATTATATACCATAATCAAGGGGGATTCATTCCTGGGTTGCAGGGCTAGTTCAATATTCACAAATCAATCAATATGATACACCACAGTAATAAAAGAAAGAATAAGAACAATATGATCCTGTCGATAGATGCAGAAAAAGCATTTGACAAAATATAGCATTTTTTTCCTTAATAAAAACCCTCAAGACAGTCAGGAGAGAAGGAAAATACTTAAACATCAGAAAAGCCATATATGAAAAGCCAACAGCTTATATTATCCTCAGTGGGAAAAAATTGAGAGCTTTCTCCCTGAAATCAGGAACATGACAGGGATGTTTACTCTCACCACTGTTGTTTAACATAGTGCTAAAAGTCCTAGTATCAACAGTCAGACAACAAAATGAAAAAAATAATCAAAATTGGCAAATAAAAAGTCAAACTTTCACTTTCTGCAGATGACATGATATTTTACATGGAAAACCCGAAAGACTCCACCAAAAGACTGCGAGAACTGGTACATGAATTCAGCAAAGTCGCAGGGTACAAAATCAATGTACATAAATTGGTTGCATTTTTATACACCAATAATCAAGCAACAGAAAGAGAAATCGAGAAACTGATCCCATTCAAAATTGCACAAAAACCCCATAAATACCTAGGAATAAACCTAACCAAAGATGTAAAAGATCTGTATGCTTAAAACTATAGAAAACTTATGAAGGAAATTGAAGAAGACAGAAATGGAAAGACATTCCATGCTCATGGATTGGAAGAATAAATATTGTTAAAATGTCAATACTATCCAAAGCAATGTACATATTCAATGAAATCCTAATCAAAAT
>NW_021865392.1:0-874 GCF_006229205.1 Suricata suricatta | reverse complement strand
TACTGGGAGTGAGGGAATTGTTCTAGATTTCCCTCTGCACTTGGAAGGAAGATGAATTCTCTATAGAATCCAAAGTTCATTTGTTGAGATTTCTTAATTACATTTTTCAAATCTATATTCTTAGTCTATCCAATTAGTGTGGTAATAGCATTCGTCTCCTGTTAGAAAGTTCTTGGTCAGCTTGCTTATGATTTTTATTGTGCATGTTTTCATGCTTTGTCATTTAATACATGGAATTTATCCCATTGGCGGTAGCATAACTGTAGTTAGTATTTTGGCCTATGTTTGTTATTTTGCTCTTAAACTTGATTGCATGTTAATATTACAGCCTTTGCTTGCTTTTTTGTTCATGTTTGTATTGTATGATTTTGCTTATAAATTTTTCTGTCTTGAATTACAAAATCCCCCCTCAGGGATCCTTTCATTCAGTATGTGGACTTGGCGTATATTTATAACTTCTTGATCATTTTGTTGGTTATTTTTGTTTGCTTACCTTTTCCTTGACTCTTGGCCTTGGCCAATGAAACTCATTTTGGGGATTACTAAACAAATGGAAGGAACTAGGGGTAGAGTCATCCATTTTGGCCACATTGACCATGTAGGGTCTATGGGATAGGCAGGCAGGTGTGTCCAAAGAGGGCATGTGGGAGAGGTTGGGGTTGGAGGTGGATTTGGTGATCATGGGCACACTGCTGGCAATTTGAACCTTGGAAGTGGAAAAGATGCTATGGATGTTGACTAAGGCCAAGGGCAGACCCTTAGGGACGATCCCCATTCAAGGATCCATCTGTGAAAGAATGGAGCCATTCGAGGTGGAGGTGGTGACCAGAAAAGGAGGGCTGCAGATGCCCAGTGTGGCCATTCAAGGAGAGAA
>NW_021865391.1:0-874 GCF_006229205.1 Suricata suricatta | reverse complement strand
TGATGGATTACATTAATTGATTTTAGAATATTGACCCAGGCTTGAATACCTGGTATAAATTCCACCTAGTTGGATGTATAATTCTTTTTATACATTATTGGATTTAATTTGCTAACTTTTTATACAGTATTTTTGCATCCACATTTATGAGAGATACTAGTCTTTAGTTTTCATTTCTTATAATGGCTATTCCTGGTTTTGGTATCAGGTTAATGCTGGCCTCATAGAAAGAGTCAGGGGATATTTCCTCTGTGGCCTTTCTCTGAAAGAGATTGTATAGAATTGGTGTAATTTCTTTCCTAACTGTTTGGTAGAATTCATCAATGAAGCCATCCATGTTCATTCTATTGCAGAAAGTGATTTATCATTGATTCATAATTATTTATATTGGCCTACTTAGATTATGTATTTATTCTTGTGTTAGTTATGGCAAGTTGTGACTTTTGAGGATTTGCCCCATTTTATCTGGGCTATGAAATTTATAGACATAGAGTTGTTCGTAGCATGCCTTTACTGTCTCTTTAATGCCATAGCATTTATAGTGATGTCCCTCATTTCATTTCAGATGTTAGTAATTTGAGTCCCACGTTAGGTTTGCTTTAATAATCTGATTAGAGGCTTACCAATTTTATTGATCCTTTCAAAGAACCAGGTTTTGGTTTCATTACTTTCTCTATGGAGTTTGTGTTTTCAATTCCATTATTTCTGCTCTCATTTGTATTTTTTTCTTTTCTTCTTTCTTTGGCTTTAATTTGCTTTTTTTTTTTTTAGTTTCTTATGGTGAAAACTTGTTGATTTTAGATCATTCTTCTTTTCTAATACAGGTTTCCCCTTCTATCCTAAACTAGAGAATTCCCATGAAATCTGTCATGAG
>NW_021865390.1:0-874 GCF_006229205.1 Suricata suricatta | reverse complement strand
CAGTCAGCTCAGCAGCTGTCAGGCTGCTTCGGGATTCTGTGTCTCCCTCTCTCTCTGTGCTTCTACCCTACTTATGTTTTCTCTCTCAAAAATATTTAAATTTTTTTTAAATAAAGAAGGTAATTAAACAAATAGAATTAGAGCATGTGGATTAAGATGAAGAAATGTGTGGCTTTTATTGAAAGTGTACCAGAAAAGTCTCCAACCCTCAAATTTTTCTCCAAAAACATTTCAGGTTGACTAACTCTATTATTAAAAATGGATCCCCTTTGGAGTTTGATAGATTTCCTGGGTTTCATATTGCAAATTAAATTGAAATATCCTCTCCCCTGCCTCATAACAAAGCATTCCATATTTATCTGGCTACACTCAAATAACCCTGGAGTAAACCTTTATTATTTGGAATGAGATAAATGAATATTAGAAATTGTGTTTAAGTTTATTTTTACCTTTTAATTTTTTTTTACTCTGGTTATATTTTATGATTTATAAATAATTTTACATTATTGGAAAATCGGGTGCCTGGATAGCTCAGTCAGTTAAGTATCTGACTTTGGCTCAGATCATGGCTCTGGTTCATGAGATCGAGCCCCACATCAGGCTCTGTGCTGAGAGTGTGGATCCCACTTCAGATCCTCTGTCCCCTCTCTTTCTGCCCCTTTCCTGCTCGCACTCTCTTTCTCTAAAAAAAATAAATGCACATTAAAAAATAAAATAAATAAAATATTGTAAAATGCATAAATGTGCTACTAAACCAGTAACTTAATAGAAATTCTATTTTTACTATTTAAGAACATATACAGATGTACTATAGTAATTATATAAGTACATATATAGATGGAACACAGTTAAATATTTATATCAGTTAACAAAT
>NW_021865389.1:0-874 GCF_006229205.1 Suricata suricatta | reverse complement strand
GTGGGGACACCTAGTGGAAGAGAGGGTACACTGGACCAGGAGTTCTCACTCCAACTCTTGTCATCAGCTTGCTGTGTGTCTCTGGGAAAGTCACATGCCCTCTGAGGACCTCAGCTTCCTGGACTATAGAACAAAGGGACTGGACTAGGTCATTTCAGGGGGCTGTTCCAGATCTCCTATGGGGAAATAGTGTCAACAGTCATTTGTGCAAAGTATTTTACTTGTCAAAGTTCTTTCACATCTGTGATTTCCTGCACCTAGAACTTTCTTGTAATTATTCGATTGGATCCCATTTCCCCTACTTCACAGAAAGGAATTATACAGAAGAAAAACACTCACCCAAGGTCACCCAGCCATTAGCAGCAGAGCTGAGACGAGAATCCAGGTCTTCTGACTCTTACCAGGGATTGCCGTGTCCAGCTCTGGTGAATGTCCCCTGCACAAAGGGAGGGGGCCAAGTGAGCTTTAAGGAAAGGGCACCTTTCCCCTGATCGGTCTGCCCAAAAGGGGGCACCTTGTTCTTATAGTCCTTCCAGAGGGAAAGGGACCAGCCCAGAGGGCACTTTTCTTTAATTTGTCCAAATGTAGGATCACCTACCTTTTCCTAATTCACGCTCGCCACAACCCTGACTCCCAGCCTGCGGCTCTTCCCCTCCAGGTTGAATGGCCAGATCTGAAACAGGGTTGCCAGATGAAATGCAGACTACTCTGTTAAATTTGAATTTCAGAAAAGCAATAGCTGCTTAGGGTGAGTATGTCCCATGAACTTGGAGACATACTTTGTTGAGATGTGCATAAACATGTGATAAATTTATTTTTAAAAAGTGAGAGAATGATAAATATAAACTTCACATTAGTGATTATGTCAGGTGGG
>NW_021865388.1:0-874 GCF_006229205.1 Suricata suricatta | reverse complement strand
GCTTGAGTGCACATTTAGACCAAAAGCTATGTGATCTAGTGAAAAAATGCACTGAATACAGAGTCTTAGGTTTGATTTATGACTCTGGCTCTTATGCTAAGTATATGGCACAGTCTGAAGCATGTCTCTTAAACTTTGTGAGTGCCCCTTATCTCAGCCAGATTTCTTGGTCACATTATTCATGCAGAGATTAAAAGGAACTAACGGAAAATTGTGCTCAGAAAGACTTAAATTCATCATAGGTCACTGTTATTTTAAGAGCTCAAAATTTGGGAAGAAACAGAATGTTGTAGTGGGCAAAATCACACAAATTGGAGGTCAGATATTTTGGTTCCTTCCCTGCCACTAATTATAGCATGGCCTTCAATAGCATCCATCTTCGACACCCATGCAGTAAATAAGGGTAGAAAAAAGGGAAAAGAGATAATAGGGGCTAAGGTATATTGTCTTTAAGATTTTATTAAAGTATAAAATAATTATTTTCTATGAAGTGAGTAATCTGGTAACTTTAAACTTGAGAAAAGTAAATTTATTCTGAAATTTTAAATGACTCATACATTAATGGGGATACATAATATAATATCAGTGAAATACAGGATATGTATAACAGAACATCATTGAAACAAAATGATATATAACCAGGCATAATATTGAATATTTTAAAAATACATTATATATATGTTACATACAATATATAATATAATTATATCATAAACATTCCCTAAATGTATGTTACTTTTTTCTTTTAATACTAGCTCAGTATAAGTGTTCCTTCCTACATAATATTTTCTATATTATTAGTATCATAAACTTTTGTCATTATGATCCTTCCAGATAGCAGAAATAGTGCCTAATTTACTCTTTAGAGTAGCAA
>NW_021865387.1:0-874 GCF_006229205.1 Suricata suricatta | reverse complement strand
AGGTATATCATATCCTCTTTGTCAATAAAGTGCCTGCTTTCTCCTTATAATAAGCCATGACCCCGTAAGCATTCTTGTTCGTCAACACTGTTTTTGGCGTTGCCATACCTGCCCGACATTGTTAATATATTTCACGTCTCTGGGATATACTTGTTCAGCCTCGCGTGTCCAGGCTTCACATATCTTTGGACTGGGTTTTTCCACAGACTAAGAGGTTGCTATCACCACACGTATCCAAAACACAAAAGACAAGTCAGCACAGCACAAGTAGAGACTAGAACCAGACCCTCCCCCCATAAACTAGTTAACTCACTCTCATTTCGGTCTGTTGAGGAAATACTGTCTTCAAGGGTGTATAAGCATCCCACGCTTCATTAATTTCTTCCTTCCTAGGGAGTAACTCCCACCTCCCCTGCTCTTAATGTTTAGCTTTAGTTTGTTGCTTCCTGTTTTATCTGACATCAGTAAAACATTAGCATCAGTTCTGCCTTCCATCAACAAACTTTGGAAGTTGGCACTAGTTCTGGAAATCATTGTTTCTAGCCATATGATTCAAATAGTTTAAGAGTCTCATTCATGGTAACAAATAGAACCCAATTCAACAAGTCAATAATTTTCCATTAAACAATAAACAAAGATTGTCGAGAAATTCACACAGTGCTGTAAATAATCATAAGAATAAGAATAATAAAAATGAGCACTATAAAAGTTAAATCAGATATCCCCCATAGTATTTGTGAATATTGTCACTAAAATTCACAAATGATTCTTAATAATCTTTTTTAATAATTCTTAATTTCAAGTTTTGCCTTTCTCCTAACCAATACTTTTTAAAGACCAGGGTCTTATAAGAGAGCACTTTAATTTTTTTTTT
>NW_021865386.1:0-874 GCF_006229205.1 Suricata suricatta | reverse complement strand
GACATCAGACATGTCTCTCCTCACAGCCCTGGAGGCAGGAGGCCTGGGACCAGGGTGGCCGTGGGCCCAGGCTCTGTGGATGGTCTTCTGGATTGTAGATGGCTGCCCTCTTGCTGTCCTCACCTCTTCTTTCATAACATCACAGTCCTATTAGATCAGGGCCCTGCTCTTATGATCCAGTTTAACCTTAATAACTTCTAAAACCCCCATCTCCAGATATGGTCACACCGGGGGTGGAGGAAGGAGGTTAGGGCTTGACATTTGAATTTTGGGGTGACAACCCAGCCCATAGCAGAAGGCATCAGAGCTACTGAACATGAGGCTGGGTCAAGGTCCCAGAAGGAAGGGACACGGAGTCAGGCTGACATTTGAGGCCATAATTTTGCCCCGAGGGTCCGCTTATTTGAAAGGAGGAGCAGTAGAGAACCTCATCAGAAGAGAAGCCCAGGGGCTGAGGGGGTGAACACAGTTGGGGGAGCCTCTGGGGCTAGGAGGTGAAAACCCTCAGGAAGGAGGAGGGTTCTCGTCAACACCCTGGGTGTTCACAGCATGCCACCTCTCAGGACAGAGAACAGCCTTCTTGAAGTTCAAGCTCATGTTCGAATCTGTGCAGCCCCAGCCTCATTTCAGGGGATCAGCATCTGCCTTTGCCGGAAGTAAAGCAAAACCCTGCCAGGAGGGAGAAAACTTAATTTGATGTGTCAGATTGGATGTAATTTTTTTTTTTGTACAGAGTCTAGAATTTAATTTTAAAAACACTTGCCATACCAGAGACAAAAGCAAATGTCTACATGTGAAAAGAAAGCAAAGAACATAAGAAAAGGAATATTCAACTATTTGAGTCGTTAGACAGGGAAATAAAAAGGAACTGAAT
>NW_021865385.1:0-874 GCF_006229205.1 Suricata suricatta | reverse complement strand
GAATGGCGATGATGCCCTGGGAAGCACTCACGTATTTATCAAGCATTAATATAGTATTAAAAATACAAATGTCACTGTGTTTGAGGCCTCTTAGATAAATGTGCAAAGTTTGCTATCTACAGTGGGGTGTTTTCTGCGTAATTCAGGACAAGGAGAAGAGTTGCCATTGAAGGTATTTCTCCATTTTGGGAACAGAACAAGCACAAGAACAACAAACACTTGAGAACCGCAGCCTCCGTGGGACAGTCTTGACTTACGTCCTCTTTGCCCTCACGGTCCTGTTCCACTGCAGCAAAATACTGACACACATAAATATGACAAATAAGAATTTTCAGCAATTTTTATTGTAATTTAATATTACCATTACTCTGCATTTTGTTTTTAGCTCTAAACAAGAGCTGTTCTGACATATCATTATTTCAACTCCAGGTCTTGGCAGATAATTCTACTAACTTTACCTCTGAGAGAAACTGGTTTAACACTGGGGTCAAGCACAGTTGCATCAGAATCACCTTCTGACTTCCTCCCATGGACTCACTTCCTTTCTTACAGTTTCTCACATGTGCCCGTCACTGGTCACGTTCAATCCAAAACCTGCCGCCACCGTGTTAGGAAGAGTGGTGTGAGCACGGAGGATTGTTCTTAAAGAAAGTGAGCACGGGGCACACCCTCTCAGAAGGAGGCCCCCACAGACTGAAAGAGAGACCGGGTCCTGGACACAATAGACACAGATCTCCTTTAGCTGCAGGGAATGAAAACAGAACATCATGTTCTCGTGCCCACCATTGTGGATCTAGTTCTCAAAGAGTCGGTCTGGTGTCACAGACATCTTGAGACCTCTCTGCCAACCACAGTATATTCCAGATTGTGTCCC
>NW_021865384.1:0-874 GCF_006229205.1 Suricata suricatta | reverse complement strand
TGAGCTGAAGTCAGACGTTTAACCGACTAAGCCACCCTGGCGCCCCTGTGTTGTACTAACTTTGTGAGGTAGTAACAGGATTTACTGGTGCTGACCATTCACAATGTATATGAATGTTGAATCACTATGTGATACACCCAAAACTAATATACTATTATGTATCATTTATACCTCAATAATTTTTAAAAAGTGCTTTGGCATTTCATTGCTAAACCCATACTCTATGTTTTAAAAACTGTTAGCTGAGCAGGGGCACAAGCCATGCAGCCAGCCCCTCGAAAAATATCCTTTTGCCCATCATCACCAGGATGCTTGTTCTCACACAACAAGTTCTAACAACGTGAGCCTTTGGCTTTTGCACCAGCCGCTGGACGTCAACTCTCATTTGGCTAAGCCATGTCTCCCAAGTACCAAGTCCTATACAGGTACACTCAACTGAATTCGAACTTTATTCTTTTCATCTTCTCTTGCCTGGAGCAATAGTGTGATTAGTCTAACATTGCTTTGGAGTATGTCATTTCTTTATTGGTAAATTAAGAGACATTATCCTTTAAAAAAAACCCCCAATAAGTGATAGTTGTTTATTATTCCTGTTATCTCTGTTAATTTGCAACATCTGTGCCAGGTATTATAACCCATGTTTTAATGTTTATTTAGTTTTGAAGGAGGGAGAGACAGAGTGGGAGTGGAAGAGGGTCAGAGAAAAAGAGAGACACAGAATCAGAAGCAGGCTTCAGGCTCTGAGCTGTCAGCATAGAGCCAGATACAGGCTCTAACTCACGAACGCTGAGATCATGACTTGAACCAAAGTCAGATGTTTAACTGACTGAGCCACTCAGGAGCCTTTAAAACCCATGTTTTATAAATGTCTATT
>NW_021865383.1:0-874 GCF_006229205.1 Suricata suricatta | reverse complement strand
GTTAACCTCCAAATAACTAGAGAAGGAGTTATTTTGTATATAAGAATGGAAGTTTTTATATTGCTTTTAGCATGTTTTCTTCAGGTGTTTCCAGCATGTGTACGTTCTCTGAGGCTGCTGCTCTGTTAGAACTGACACTTTCTTCTGGATGAACAGGAAAGAGGGCTGGTTTTTTCTTACTTTATAGTCATCAACTAAATCCCAGTTTTGTAATCCTGAGGGTGTGGAACTAACTTCCTATTGCATTTCAAAGAATAAGAATACTGAGGGTAGGATTCTTGCCATGAAATCCTAAGTTTGGTCATCAAGGAATATTTTTTTCTATGTTTTCTGTTTTGAGGACCATCCCTATAATCAGAGTTTCACTTTTGACATTTGTCTTTGCAGTTAATTCAGTCAAGTTCTTTGACCCTGTCTGCTGTCATAAACACTTGAACATCTTTCAGTACATGGATGCTCCTAGGGAGGAAAGTGTCATGTCTTCCCTTCTGGCCTCTTTTCCCTCTCCCCCCTCTTGGATGCTTGGCCCTCTGTCAGTGCTTAGTGGAAGTAGACAGCTCCAGAAGAGGTGGGACCCAGGGGTGTCACGTGACAGAGTTCAGCTGACAAGAGCAGCAATTTACACTGTTAAGATGTCCCTGACTTAATCAGGGTTCTGGGAGGGAAACCCTGAATGACAATCAGAGATTTAAAAAATAATTAAAAGTCCTGATTGAATAAAATGCCTTGGTAAACACAGTAATTATCAACATGTCTACAAGTGTACTTCTTTCCTCTTTTTGCCCATGTTAAGTTGTAACGATATGGGCTGACTGTTAGAATGTGCCACCTGTTCACGTATGTTGAAGAAAGAAACTAAGGGTCAAAGAGTAAC
>NW_021865382.1:0-1749 GCF_006229205.1 Suricata suricatta | reverse complement strand
AATAGAGTATTATATAGTTTTGGAAATGGATAAATTCTAGCTCCATGCATGAACTGTCACACATACTCAAGTGACAAAATCAAGTTGAGAAAATACCAGTAAAACCAGTACTGGTACCATTTTTAGAGAGGTCATTACAAAGCAAAAAATATATATATATTGCTTAAGGATACATATATACAATAAAGGAAACAAGAAGAGATAAATCATAAATATGAAATTCAGGACAATATTCTGAGATTGTGTATGAAAATAAAATACACATTTACTGAGCATTTACTATGTGGAAAGCATCGTGTTATCTTACAGGATACAAAAATACTGACACAGTATCTGCTCTCAACAACTACCTACCTTGGGAGCTGATATATACCTTTAAAAGATTTTGAAGTCATAACCTTTCTCCAGAAGTGGCCATGCCCTCTCATGCAAGTGTGGTAAGGAACATGAACATACCTTCTCCCTGGATCAGTGGGCCCCCGGGCCTATGCGGGTCTTCAAACAGTGAATATTTCCCTCCCTCTCTGTGACAAACTACACCTTTGCTCTAGACTCTTCTGAGCAGTTGGATAGCAAAGAATTAGTCTGTATTGGGTTAAAAATAACAATATAATTGCTGATAATAATCATGATAATAAGAACAGTAACAAAAAAGGAACCCACCTGTCAGTTATTTTGATTCACATATGGATTTGAAATGAAAATCGTCTCAGAAGCGAAGCATAGGCTAATGTGTTCTGGATATTTTTTAGAAAGAGTGGTGAACTGGGAATCTAACCATCTAGACACAGACCTGGGAAGATGCATGTGGGAAGTAGAAAATAAATGTATAACAACTGAGCTTAAGTCTTTTTTTTTTTTCTCTTAACTGATGTTTTGCCAGTATGTTATGGGGCTTCATCAGAGAATGCAAACAGAAACTTTTGTTTGGACATCAAAGCGTTTTTCAACTCTTGCTTAGGTAATGAAATAAATGTGTAAAGTCACAGACAGATCCAGGGACTGCTTTGTGTAGCTGGTTGTTTTATCACAACATGAAAAAAAGAGATAATTATGTAGATTTGAGTTTAATTCCTAGAAAAAAAATTGGAAAGTCCTTAGGAGATTGATTTGCAAACAAAGAGAAGTTACTAGCTAGTGTTCAGTGTGGTTTATTCAGAATAAATTCCCCTGGATTAATCTGATCTCTTTAGACAGAGTGACATACCTGACAAATGATGGGTGGTGGGTGTTTGAGAAGAGGGAGCAAGGAAAAAATATATAAGGAGATGTCAATGCCTGGGTACATTTAAAACTAGCTTCATGTGAGTTTCTTCTAGACATAGTACTTTTCAAAATAATTCTCTCTGTGGTCCCCTTTGAGGCTCAATGGCCTCATCTATAAAATAAGAAGTGGATTAGATGAGTGTTTTTCAAACTGCATGCCATGGCCTTTTGGAGGGTCATGAAATTAACCTAGTAGGTAACAACTAGCAATTTTAAAAACATGAGGTAGAATAGATTAGAATGGAAACCATCAGAGTTAATTGCATGTGAATAGGTAAGTATTCTGATATAACTTTTGTTTCAACTCTGCATCAGCGTGTGTATGTCTTAGTGAGATATAATACAAAGTGTATTTCTTATTGTGAGTTGCAGTCACAAATGCTCAAAGCTACCGGACTTAATGATAGATATCTAAGTTCTCATGTGAGTTTTTTCTCCCCTCAGCAAGGATTTACGGCACATACCATATGTTTGTGGTCCCTT
>NW_021865381.1:0-874 GCF_006229205.1 Suricata suricatta | reverse complement strand
ATTGCTGGGTCATAAGGGAGTTCTATGGATAGTTTTTTGAGGAACCTCCACACTGTTTTCCAGAGCGGCTGCACCAGTTTACATTGCCACCTTCACTCTTTTAGATAGTCCTATAGTACTTATTATCTGCACTGCTCTTTGAACCTTAAAACACACAGGTTGTGGTAGATAGATTAGTTTCTCAGGAAACAGACCCTGAAATGGAGATTTGTGTACAAAGGGCTCTTAGGAACCACAAATGTAGCCAAGTAAGGATTGGGCATAGAAAAATGCAGAACGATGATGCCTTGCAACCTAAGTTGTAGTCAGACCCATGTCAGGCCCTTCAGTTAGAGTGGCCCTTCAGAGATATCACTAATCTACACTAGGGGGATGGGCCTTTCTACACCAACCACCCATCAACCATTCATTGGTTGTAGATTGCCCCTTGGGTGAGGGAGTAACCTTGGGGAAGGCAACTACCTCAGGCCAAGGGAAGTTCTTGGAATACTAATTTGTGAGCTATGAGAGGGCAATACTCTTGAGGAATGAGTTCTAAAGAAGCAAAATCTAAGAGACAAGATACACCACTCACTAGCAGCCCATGCAAGCTTGTATTATTGAGCTGGGTTCCGCTTCTCATATTCACATCAAGAACTTGCTTATATATAAGTCTTCTTTCTCCAAATACATTGTAAACTCTTGGAGATCAGAGGAGGTATACGAAACTTCTTTTTTTTTTTTTTGTTTACACAGAATGAAGCATTAAGCCTTATTAAGTATTATGACCAATAATACCTTCTGTTTAAGTTTACAAAACTCCTACCTCTTACTCTTATAAAACATTGCCTGTCCCTGTATTTGCTTTCTCCCTTATGGCCACCATCTTAGTCAA
>NW_021865380.1:0-874 GCF_006229205.1 Suricata suricatta | reverse complement strand
GGGAGGTGCACGCATTTCTCTACGCCTTTATGCATCATCTGCATGTCTTAGAAGAGTAGAAATGGCTCTCATAATCAGGAAAGAACAATAAAGCACTTCCTGTTTGGAAGGAAAATGTTTGCTTACTGTGAATGAGCAGCGGGATCCTGAGGCCAGCCCTGTTCGAGATTCCTGTCTCCGGGGTAAGGATTGCAGGGGACTCTTGACCATCTTTAGCACCTAATGGGAGCAAAGTTCAGGGCAGAGGGGGAACAGGCAACTTTAGGAAGGTGGCATCTTGGTTTAGCTCAAGCTTTGGAGCCTAACTTCAGATGAGCACGTGATGCTGGGCATGCTCTTTGACCACTAAACCTCTGCTTCCTGTCCTGCAAACTGGGCAGAGTGCCAACCAAGCATGAAGGTTCAATGACAGCGTGCATGGAAGGGGTTTAGCACCATGCTCAGCACAAAGCAGGGGTCCGACACATAATGATCTTATTGTGGCTGAGGGCCAAGTGAGCGCCTCCGGTGTCAGGGACAGCAGGGACAAAGGGACTCAGCCCCACTGTACCGGATCCTGGAGAGCTCTTGTTTTCAGATTTCTACTTTTAAGGAAATCAGAATTGGGGCGGCTGGTCCCTTGTCCTTCCCCACCCTCCTCCAGAGCTGTGCCTGGGGAGCCTTCATTACTGGATAAAAAAAGGCAATAAAGGATCATCTGGGCCAATTTTGTCACTGCAGCACTCCGTGTGCTAAGGAAGAACTGAGGAATTATATAGCACAGCCCACAGCTTTCAGGCTGGGGCCCCAGACCGGGCGATTAGAAATTAAGAGATGAGATTCTAGAAGCAGACAGGGTAGGAGTTGTCTGAGGATGGGAACCAGCTTTACCCAG
>NW_021865379.1:0-874 GCF_006229205.1 Suricata suricatta | reverse complement strand
GACGCCATCTTTGGGCGCACCTGCCTTGAAGAACCGGCGCCTGGAAGGGTGCATTAATGTGGCTGTTTCACGGAGCTTGGAGCGTCCCTGCGTCCTTTCCCCGGCGGCCCTCCAGGCGGACTGTCCACGTGGGGTGCGGTGACCCCTCCTGGCCCTCCGGAGCCCCCCTGCTCACAGTGCATGGGCCCAATTACATTTTCCAACTTATAAATGAGTTCCTATTCTTCTCCCTCAAACTCATGCCTGTTTACAAAATGGCGCTAATGCTTCAAAAGGTCACGGCCTCCCTGGCAGACCCGGGACCTTTGGCTTTCCCTCTCTCTCCAGGGTTAAGAGCCCCGTGGGAGTGCAGTGCCCATTACTGCAGAGGGATTCTGTGATCCCTGAAGAAAGCTTGGTTCCTTCTGTCTTCTCTTCCATCCGGTTCTCCTCTGAGGCGGGGTCACCGGGCAGTGACGTGCTGTGCTTTCTAAATATCGCTCTTTCTCCTTCATGAGTGGACTTGTTTCTTAACTCTTTAAATTAACGTTCCATCTGCCAGAGGCATTTCTGAGAAAAGCATTAAGGTGCATCTGTGTAGAGTCAATTTTTTAAAATGCCTTGCCTTTTCCAATGCCCTTTCCTGCTGAATCAATAGGGCGACCTTGGCGAGAAGCTCGGAGTATTTATTTCTTTGGGGTCTTCATAGCGAATACATCACGTTACTCACGCACTTTGAGATTCAGCGTCATAATTTACTGTCATGACTTAGAATCTGTCCGAGTCTAAAGATTCATTGGGATAGTGAAGGCTGAGCTTACGATTTTATTAGCATTTCTAATTGTAGCCAAAAGAAAAACTTCTATTTAAAAAAGTGTTTTAACTTACTTTTTAC
>NW_021865378.1:0-874 GCF_006229205.1 Suricata suricatta | reverse complement strand
TCAAAGCTTTTCCGATCTTCTTGGGGGTTTAGGTTCCCCTGGGCGCCTCTGGGCCCCGAGCCCTTGGTTCCGCGGGATGCAGTCCGTGGCTTACCTGCCCACCGACATCCCACCTGCGCGTCAAACCTGACATGTAACCGGCTCCCTTGGTTTCTGCAAGTGAATCAAAGGAGTCAAAGCTCACGCCACATGTGCACATGCATGCGTCGAAGACTCCCCCAAAGGTCTGTAGGGAGACGTGGGTGTGCATGGCACCAACCACCTGGGGACCCTCGGGCCACCCTCATCTGGGTGCTCCCTGGCTGCTTGGCCCCAAGTGCCCGCTTGCCGCCATCCTATGTGCGTATGACTCTGTCTTGGCCCTTCTACTTGTCCCCCCGCCTCCCTGCTGGTCCCCGGAGGGAGGGGATCTCTTCCGCAGAGCAACGCCCTCTCCACACGCACCTGTCCAGACACCCTGTGCCCAGCACGACACTGAGGCCTTTCCCAGAGCAGGATCGCTCCCCTTCAGTGGCGGGACATTTGCGCAGAAGAGCCTCCCGCTCTGGGATTTACTGCGCTCCTGGAGTGAGCTCGGCCAGGCTCCCCTTGGGCTTTGTCCTGTCCCTCCGGCTGCACGTCCCCTCCCTCCCTGGGCAGAGGGCTGGGCCAGCATCGTGTCCTCACTCTGCACCAGCCTCAAAGGGAAGTGACAGGCCAAGAGCAAGACAAGAACGCTGGTTTCATGTGTTATGGATTCTTCTCACCCCAGCGGCTGGTCCAAGGTGCAGAGATTTGTCTGTTCCGCCCCTGCGGTCAGGAGTTTGAGCCAGTCCCCTGTGGCAAGAGTTGGTGTTAAAAGGAGATTTTGTGTGGATAGAGGGCATTTCCTCCC